>NC_087063.1:68781627-68909627 GCF_963678635.1 Symsagittifera roscoffensis | reverse complement strand
AGTGATTATGTAAGTTTTGTGATAAAATAATCAATTCTTTTCAAATGTGCTCTTAAAAGTTAACATTGATAAATCTTTAAAAACAAAGCTTTGGTTCAGGAGCACTTTATTCAAATGATAAAAAAACTAATTTACAATTCAATGGGAAACTTGAAAAAATGTGTAAAAAAATCAAAAAATGAGTTAATTTTCGAGTTCCTTGTCACTTTCTTCTTCATGTGCCACACCATGTTTCCTTCTAAACAGAGCTAAGTTATCCTGTTGAACCTTCAATTTTTCTTTCTTGTACCTTCTATCACGAATTGTTTCAATTTTTCGCCGATCATGTAGGGAAATTCTTAAGGGAGTGAAACACTTCTTCGGATCTCTGTAGAAGATGTCAAATTCAACCATTTTTTCAAAAATAGTCATTTGTAGTAAATGTTCACTTGTAAGCAAATGAAAACTATTTCCGTATCCCAGATGCACAACTTCATCAAAATATTCTTCATTTGAATCATATGAAAACCCGTACTTTTTTCTCGAAGGTGACTCAGACATAGCCAATTCTTTTCCAAATACTAACTCTTCTACTCTCGAGTTCTCTCCATTCCGAAAGATCTATGATAATTTGCTCACTAGCTTGGAACATTTCATTATATTTGAGAATCTTGATAGTTTCGGAGCCAATTTCAAACTGGATGCAGTAACTCGCTCGTTCTATTATGATTGGTTTCAAAGTCTGAGATAGATTTCCGTTTCTTCTAAAAATTCTTCTCATGTCGGTAAAATGAACTGAATTGTTGGAGATTTTCAAATGAAATGAAATGTATATTTTTTCACCTGTAGATTTTGCTGAATTTCTCATAAAAAACTGAACTCCAAAAGTTTTGCAACACTTGATTGACTTTAATTGTTTATAAAGGATTTTGTAAAATAAGAATTTTTTGTTGACTAAGATTTTTCAAAAGGGAAGAATTTCATTGAAAACTTTTCCTATTATTTATAACCCTGGTTGCGTATCTTTATTTAAATTTAAAAAACTAGCAAAATAACTAAAATCCACAAATTTTTTTCAGCAACGTCATCACCTTAGAGTTAGTTTTGGAATTGTGATTGGTTAATTTTTAGTGATTATTTCTAGAATTTAGAAGATTGAGGAAAATGTAGATGTTAATATGTAATAACTTTTTATAAAAATCAAGGATTTAATCTGTAGATTCTAAAAATTAGAAGATTCTATAACTTAATGGATAATGACGTCAATTTCTCTGGTGGAAATATTCCATAACTTTTACTGTTCTATAAAAGTTAAAGTGTAATGACGTCATTTTCTCAGGTGGAATTACTTTTTCATTACCTAACAATTTCAAAAGACACCTTCCTAGCTCTGCAGAGGAATAATGTCAGACCCTCTGATTGGCTTTTTCAAATAGTTTTTCTTAAGATAATTGAATATTTGTTAAAAAAATTTTGTCAAAAATAATTTTTTCTAGCTTGAACAGATTTTAACATATAAATATAAATAAATTTTTTGATGTATACCTATCTTAGAATTTTTTTTTTGGTAAAATGCACGTTTTTTCTTGGTTTTTTTAAAAATTATATTGAATTTTTTTGCCATTTCTAAAATGATAAGGCAAAAAACGCAAAATTTTGATGTAAAGAGCATGTTGACTTATTGCTTAGAAAACTTCTAATACCTTGGTTATCAATTTTTTCTGATCAACAGACGTGCAAAAATTAGTTTTCTGAAGGATTTAATTTTGAATAAAAGTTTCATAAAGATTAGCAAGTAACTGTGCAAGAAAAATTGTAATGATTTATTTCGGAAAGATGGGAAAAGTGGTTCAATTTTTTGAAGCGTATGCAAAAACTGTTTCTCTTTTTTTGTACAAATGCGAAAATTGTTTCAATTTTTTTGACAAGATGCGAAAAGTGTTCTAATTTTTTTTTTTGACAAAATGCGAAAAATCTTTCAATTTTTTTGACAAGATGCGAAAAGTGTTTCACTTTTTTCCTACAAATGCGAAAAGTGTTTTAGTTTTTTCGACAAGATTCGAAAAGTGTTTCACTTTTTTTCCTAGAAATGAGAAAAGTTTTTTACTTTTTTCGACAAAATGCGAAAAGTGTTTTACTTTTTTTGATAAAATGCGGAAAAGTGTTTCAATTTTTTCGACAAAATGCGAAAAATGTTTTACTTTTTTCGATAAAATGTGAAAAATAGTTCAGTTTTTTCGATAAAATGCGAAAAATGTTTACTTTTTCGACAAAATGCGAAAAGTGTTTCAATATTTATGACAGTTTGCGAAAAGTCTCTCACTTTCCTTGACGAAATGCGGAAAGTGTATCAATTTTTCTACAAAGTGCGAAAAGTGTGACAAGATGCAAAACCATTAGGTAACATTTAATATATACAATTTTTTTTAGTGTTTTTCCGAATATGTGTGCAAAAATTAATCGAGTTTCTCATCATATGTGCCAGTTCAGAGTACTAAATTAAGTTTTAATTGTCTTTAAATAGTTTACTCTGAACCTCTCAACTATTCTCATAATTAAAATGAAATTGAAGAAATTAATTACAAAGAACAAAAATAACACCAAACAACAATTATCTACAAAAACATTTAATCAAAGAGCTGTCAAGCAGCAGAAGAGTTCTGTAGGTTTTCTATAGAACGCAGAGTTGGACGAGGTTCCATTGCTGGAGGTTGTTGTGGAGCTGGAGGCGTCATTGTTTCTGAGAAACCTTCATCTTCATCTATTGTGATGGGGTTTTCGACTGATCCTTCCCCCTCCCAAGGAAAGAGGAAGTCGTCGACTGGTTGAGCCACAAATCTTGAGTCCGGATCTCGGGGTAGTTCATGCCCACATGATCAGAAATTTCCTCCATCGTTTGCATTTCTTCAAGTTGGTTCTCTGTCATGGGTACTTGTGTCACATGATGTTCGTTGAAATCCCTTCGCATCACTTCCACCATGTGCCAGACTTGGATTGGGATATCCATTCTTGCCAGAAAAACTCCTGAGACTGTTTCTCGCACTTGAATTTGTACTAGATCAGGCGAAAATTCTACAGAGTACATGAGATTGCTGTTTTGTACTGAGAAGATCATTTTGAGCAATTAATTGAGTAAAAGAGTAAGAACAAGAAAAAGCTGATAGAGGGATAGCTGACGGAAGAGAAGTTGAAATCAAGGTAATTTGAGCTGAGAGAGGAGGTAGTTGACGGTAGTTAAGTTGAAAATAAAATGATTTTTTGTGAGGAGTTAGGGGTACCTTCAACTCGAATGTGTGGGCTTGACCAATCAGAATTGATTTTCCTTATTTGGATTGCAGTCGTGTCCAATCAGATTTCAGCTTCCTTTTATGGGATTCTTTGTTAAAAGTCGTGTCCAATAGGAAACAAAGCTCCATTTTGGATAGTGTCGTTTCCACTCACAAAAATGTTCATTTTTGTTCTTGTTGTCGTATTCAATGAGAGAAATGTTTAAGGAATTAAATCTGTCAAAAAAGTAAAAATATACACAAAAGCAATTGCAAAAATAAATGACCAAAAGTTGTTTGATGTAAAAATAAGAAATATTGCTGATATAAGTAACAAAAGGAAGAAAACTAAAAAAAGTAGCAACTACAATTTTTTTCATCAAGTTAATTGAATTTTTTGTATGTAATCAATGATAAAAAGCATATTTTAGAGTAAATAGTCAAGTTCTTTGATTTTGATGTGAATCTGGGAGGATAACTCAAAATTGATCAATTTTCAAACAAATCTCTGGAAATCTGATTCCAAACCGAATCAAGCAGGATTTTGAAAAAATTTCCTTAAAACGAATGCTCGATTCTGATTGGTTGATAGCAAATTTTTGAAAACTCCATGGTTAGATTGGATGATTTTCATTTCAGCTAGGCTAAATAGCGTATCTATTCTGATTTTCTTTCACGTCAAAAACAATTGTTTAAGAAATTTGCTGTTTTTATTCGCTTTTACTCATTTTTTGAGCCTATTCAACTTTTCTTTACTGAAAATTTGGGACATTCTAAATCTCCCATTTTTTTTTCTTTTTCTTCCTATTGAGATGCCGTTACTTAATAGAAACAAATTAATTGCATGCCTTGAATGTGGAAGAAAATACACATGTAAAGATGCGTCAAGACATCGAAATGACTGTGACGTTTTAAAGTGTTCCAATTGTAAGTTTTTTACATTTAGCAGCGAGGAACTTACTAATCATATCAAGATGAAGCAGTGTCAATATAATGTTAAAATATGTGCTCGGCAGTCTCAAAAAACACTCCAAGAGAAGGTAAAACTGATATATTTTTAAGAAAAACATAGTAAAAAATACTTTGAATAATAATTTTTACTGAGTCTGAAAAGTCTATACGTTATATTTGAAAAATTTTTAGTAAAAAATTTACAGTTTTTTGTCATTATCCTTGTTTTGTCATACTCAAAGGTTTTGATTGATGGTAAAAGCAGCAAAAATCGAGTTCAAATTGTCGTGAACTTTCGACGAAAATCAATCCGAAAATCTTTAAACTACAGTAAAAACTCCATTGGTTGCAAGCTTGCAGAGATTTTGTTGCAATAAATTTGTAGTAAAAGCGAATTATATACGCTAATGAGTGCTTCAGAATTTGTTGAAATACAATAAAAAACTGGATATTTATAAAACATCGATTAATTGAAAAGTTTTGCCTAGTAACCAATTTAAAGTTTTCCTTGCTTAGTGGTTGTAAAAGTAATCTTAGAGTAGTGCGTAGCAGATATTGAGGATTGATTTACTAAGAATTATGGTTTTTTTTTCGCTTTTTTTTCTACATTTCAGAAAAGGAATTGATAATTGACCTTGAATCTGTATGTTTTGCTGACATTTGAAAAATTCAAGTTAATAGTATACATCATTCTAAACCCAAAATTTACTTCAAAATAGAAATTCAGAGTTGAAACAGCAATATAAAATTATCAAATAGAGAAAATCATTTAAAGACGTTTAACAAAGGATTCATGGTACTAATTCAGCTTCGGATTGTTGAACGGTCGTTGAAACGATACATTTTTTCTTCAAAAGTTCAATTTTCAATTAATTTTTGTTCAAATTGGATTAACTTGATAGATAGAAGATGAAGCAGAAACTGAGAAAATGAGATAGAAACTCGATTTAATTCATTAAGAGTTTTGACATAATTTTACTAAAATTTAGCTTATAAACCATATTTTGAGAGAAACACGGACATAAATAGTGTCAAAGATTGGTATTTATGTGTAATTCATTAGAAAAGTTTGTTATCCTTTGATATATAAGGTAACTTTTTATGAAAAATCAGATGTTTTGAGGATAGTGTTTGTAAAGCAAACTCAATCCGACATCTTTCGGAAGAAGATACATGACGCATAAAGCAAAAACAGGTTTCAAGATCTACATTTCATTATTTTTTTTAAATATATAGAGTTTTCTTTTGCTTAATAAAAATCCGAAAATTACACAATTGTTCCAGTTTGCACCTTGATTTCCTTTGCTAAATCATTTTTTGAGACGCGCTCTTTTAGAAATTTTTAGATATTGTAGATGTTAGAAACTAGGTTCCCTTGCGTATTTCCGGAGGTTTTCAGAATATAACTAAAAGAGCTGCTCCTAATTTGTTCTTATATTGTAAAAACACATTTCTATTCTCAATTTTTACATATTTTTTGAATGTTTTAACCAGCAGCACCGAATCTTTCTCAATTCAATATTTTTGAGAAAAGTTCCCTTTTAAATTAGAAAAAAAGCTATTTAAAATTTATTTTGCAAGAAAAGTGATAGTTATTGACACAAAAATTGTAATTTTGCTGAAATAAGTTACTCTAGCACCTATCAAATCAACCTTGAGCAAGACAATTACAATTTTTATCGTAATAATCAGATGGTGTCAATTCTAGTTTCATCTCTGCTAGCAAATTGTAGGTTCAATTGATACTAATTTCCTCCTAAATTCTCCAGTTCTGACTAAATTTTCTTGCAAAGTGTGTTCAATAGCGAAAACATGCATTAAGCAGAAAGCAAGGAAAACCTTAAAACATAGAGCATTTCTAGAGAAAATCATAAAAAATTGGCTTTTTTTTCCAAAAAGTGATTATATTGATCCCATAGGTTGTATTCTTGCTTAAATAGTTTACTGTGGCACCTAAGAAGGGAAACTTGAGGAAGACATTTACAATTTTTATCATAATAATCAGACGGTATCAGTTCTAATTTCATCTTTGCCAGCAAATTGTTTGTTCAATTGATACCATTTTTCTCTTAAATTCTCCGGTTCTAACTAAATTTTCTTGCAAAATGTGTTCAATAGCGAAAACATGCATTAAGCAGAAAGCAGGAATAAACTTAAAGCCTGGAGCATTTTAACAGAAAGTCATGAAAAATTGACTATTTTTCCAGAAAAGTGATAGATATTTATCCCAAAAGTTGTATTTTTGCTTAAATAGTTTACTGTAGCACCTAATAAGGGAAACTTGAGGCAGACATTTACAATTTTTATCAAAATGATCAGACGGTATCAGTTCTAATTTCATCTCTGCTAGCAAATTGTTCGTTCGATTGATACTATTTTCCCCCTAAATTCTCCAGTTCTGACTAAATTTTATTGCAAAGTGTGTTAAATAGCGGAATCATGTATTAAGCAGAAATTCAGAATAACCCTTAAGAATAGAACATTTCTACGGAAAATTGTGAAATTATGTTGCAGAAGCAACAGAGAGATAATCATCACTTATGAAGAAGATTTTGTTGAATTTGAGCAAATATCGAATAAATTTTAAAGAAAAATTTATCTCATTTTTAGTCAATTTTAGCTATTAACTGTTCAGATTTCATCATTGATCTGAAGTTCTGTACTATTAAGGTGAATAACTTCTCTAAGTTTGTAATTTTTGCACAAATTTGGGTTAAAAATTGAACAAAAATCTAGAAATTTTATGGAATATTGCTCTTAATGTTCATTTGTTTTGAGTTTCAATTCTCCCTGAATTGGACAAAAAATTAGTTAAATATCCAATTAAAAGGTTGTAATTGGAAAATTTTTGATAAATTTGAATAAATTTTATTTTACTTTCTTAAAAATTACGGTTATTTTCACTATCTTCCACAAGTTTCAATTTCGATTCAGCTTTTATTAGCTTTCTTGTTAATGTTGAGAGCATTATAAAACCCGCTTTGTTACTCAAATAATGCTTAAATTTATCGTATTTCAATTTTTTGTGAGAAAAATTTTGAAAATTCCATATGTCTATTCAAAGTTTTTGTATCAGTGTCTCAACATGATGCCAATTGAAATACAATTTGAGCTTAATTTTAAACTCTAAACGTATTTACTTTCTATTCAATTAGATCAAAAGCAACAAAAAACTAGCCAAAATTTTGATATTTTTGCAGTTCTTTCCTAAAACTTGTAGTTTGTTCCAAAAACTTTGAAACTTTTGCAATTTTTCAGAACTTGAAATTTTTCCAAAAACTTTGAAGTTTTGGCAGTTTTCTCCAAAAACTTGAAATTTTTGCAATTTTTTCCAAAAACTTGAAAATTTTTTAAGGTTTCAGTAGGTTTCAGCATAGTTTAATCTAGATTGAGTACAGTTTCAAAAAAAGGATCATCTAATAAAATAGTTAGTAAGTCAAATTATATCAAATCATATCGTGTTTTGAAGTTTTTTGAAAAAATATCAATTTTTTTTATAAGCATTTCCAAATTTTTGCACATCTTACCATGGACTTACCATGAACCAATAAACATATTCTCTTCATTGCACATTCTACATGTAACACTCAAGAATTACATAACGCATGCCGAGATTTTTGCGAAAAAACTAGACATTTCCACACAAAATCCAAAAAATACCGTTTTTCTTAATATTTTCTTACCATCACACTGAAACCTTACCATTCCCTATATTAATACATTGGAAATTCTATTCCCTATTTTAATACAAGGAATTTCTAATCCTTATACACAGGGATATCTATACACTATCTTAATACATGGGAAATCTAAACACTATCTTAAAACATGGTAAGATCGGGCGCCTAAAATTTTTCTGAAACTTACCATCTGAAACCTCGTATCTTAATACATTGGGAAACCTATTCCCTATCTTAATACATTGGGAAATCTATAGCCTATCTTAATACATAGGGTGCTGACCGGATACTCTATAGCCTATGTTAATACATGGGGGTCAGCACCCCCCCCCCCCCGGCTGAACTGCCCCAACATATACTACTATTTTTCCTTGAGTCAGTTAATGCTTCAATCTATCTGTCTACCTTTTCTTACATTATTTTATTAAATAACTTTAAAAAACATGATAATAAAAAAAATTCCAAAAACTGAAAACGTTAAAAACGCTTGCTGAAATTTTTTATGAAAAAAAACTTTAACACGAGTTTTCATTTAACTTTTTTGTTCATGCTAAATAATGATTGCAATTCACTAAGTTGAACATCAGTTTCACCATGCATCTCTTCGAGCGCGAGTTATTAGCTCTAGGGGTTTCCAATGTTTGCAATGCTAATTTTGTTTCTATCAAGGTTTCTTTTCAAAAATTGTTGTTAGAAACCTTAGGATAAGATTCTGTCATAGTTCTACAGTGGTTTTCGGCTTGACCTCACATATTGATTCTCATGTTTTTTGAGTTGCTGAGATATGACGATTCAATTTTTTTTTCTCAAAAATTTCCAAAAAAGAAGTAGATTCCAAATTCGCTACAAAATTTGAAGATCGCCATCCTTTCCTGAGGCGTTGTCATTATATTCCACTGGTTTTCAAAAGATGCCTCTAAATATGACTGCTCACACTCTACTACTTTCCGAGATCTGAAATTTGATAAATGACATGTAAAAAAAATTATCAAAGTCTAATTTGAGAATATTATTTATCAAAATCAAATCTTATTGGCCATAAAATGGGGTGATGCCAAAATTTTTTCAATAGTTGCAGATGTTGCCTCCTAGTTTGACTGCTCAAACCCCATCAATTTTTGTGATATGACGTGTTTATGGCTTTATAAAAGTTCTAATTTTCCACAACTTTTTGAAAACAGCCTTCAAAAAGTTCCTTTTCTTTTTTACTGGATTGTAAATTTTGACAATATTCTGTTATGCAAGTGGGCTATTTAATTCAATTGTGAAATAACTATTGAGTATTCAGAAGCTCGCTTCACTTGTTTAATTTTCCTCGAATCAGTTAAGGCTTCAATCTATCTGTCCATCTTTTCATACATTTTTCTACTAAATAAATTAAAATTTAAAAAATAATCATAAAATTCCAAAAACTGAAAATGTTAAAAACGCTTGCTGAAGTTTTTTATGAACAAAAAACTTTAACACGAGTTTTCATTTAAATTTTTTGTTCATGCTAAATATTGATTGCAATTCACTAAGTTGAACATCAGTTTCACCATGCATCTCTTCGAGCGCGAGTTATTAGCTCTAGGGATTTCCAAAGTTTGCAATGCTAATTTTGTTTGTATCGAGGTTTCTTTTCAAAAATTGTTGTTAGCAACCTTAGGATAAGATGCTGTCACAGTTCTACAGTGGTTTTCAGCTTGACCTCAAATATTGATTCTCATATTTTTTGAGTTGCTAAGATGTGACGAGTTAATTGTTTTTTTTTCTCAAAAATTTCCAAAAAAGAAGTAGATTCCAAATTCGCTACAAAATTTGAAAATCGCCATCCCTTCCTGAGGCCTTGTCATTATATTCCATTGGTTTTCAAACATGCCTCTAAATATGACTGCTCGCACTCTATTACTTTCCGAGATCTGAAATTTGAGAAATGACGTGGAAAAAAATTTACCAAAGCCTAAGTTGAGAATATTATTTATCAAAATCAAAACTTATTGGCCATATAATGGGGTGATGCCAAAGTTTTTCAATAGTTGCAGATGTTGCCTCCTAGTTTGACTGCTCAAACCCCATCATTTTTTGTGGTATGACGTGTTTATAGTTTTTAAAAGTTCTAATTTTCCACCACTTTTTGAAAACAGCCTTCAAAAAGTTCAGTTTCTCTTTTACTGGATTGTAAATTTTGACAGATTTCTGATATGCAAGTGGGCTATTCAATTCAATTGTGAAATACCTATTGAGTTTTCAGAAGCTCGCTTCACTTGTTTATTTTTCCTCGAATCAGGTAAAGTTTCTATCTATCTGTCTATCTTTTCATACATTTTTCTACTAAAAAAATTAAAATTTAAAAAATAATCATAAAATTCCAAAAACTGAAAATGTTAAAAACGCTTGCTGAAGTTTTTTATGAAAAAAAACTTTAACACGAGTTTTCATTTAAATTTTTTGTTCAGGCTAAATATTGATTGCAATTCACTAAATTGAACATCAGTTTCACCATGCATCTCTTCGAGCGCGAGTTATTAGCTCTAGGGATTTCCAATGTTTGCAATGTTAATTTTGTTTGTATCAAGGTTTCTTTTCAAAAATTGTTGTTAGCAACCTTAGGATAAGATGCTGTCAGTGTTTTACAGTGGTTTTCAGCTTGACCTTACATATTGATTCTCATATTTTTTGAGTTGCTGAGATATGACGATTTAACTGTTTTTTTTTCTCAAAAATTTCTAAAAAAGAAGTAGAGTCCAAATTCGCTACAAATTTTGAAGATCGCCATCCTTTCCTGAGGCGTTGTCATTATTTTCCATTGGTTTTCAAAAGATGCCTCTAAATATGACTGCTCACACTCTATTACTTTCCGAGATCTGAAATTTGATAAATGACGTGTAAAAAATTTACCAAAGCCTAAGTTGAGAATATTATTTATCAAAATCAAAATTTATTGGCCATATAATGGGGTGATGCCAAAGTTTTTTCAATAGTTGCAGATGTTGCCTCCTAGTTTGACTGCTCAAATCATATCAGTTTTCGTGATATGACGTATTTATGGCTTTCTAAAAAATCTAATTTTCCACAACTTTTTGAAAACAGCCTTCAAAAATCTCATTTTCTCTTTTACCTGATTGTAAATTTTGACAATATTGTGTTATGCAAGTGGGCTATTTAATTCAATTGTGAAAAACCTATTGAGTTTTCAGAAGCTCGCTTCACTTGTTTATTTTTCCTCGAATCAGTTAAGGCTTCTATCTTTCTGTCTATCTTTTCATACCTTATTTTTCTAAATAAATTAAAAATTGAAACATAATAATAAAATTCCAAAAACTGAATACGTTAAAAACGCTTGCTGAAGTTTTTTATGAAAAAAAATTATAACACGAGTTTTCATTTAATTTTTTCGTTCATGCTAAATATTGATTGCAATTCACTAAGTTGAACATCAGTTTCACCATGCATCTCTTCGAGCGCGAGTTATTAGTTGAAGGGTTTCCAAAGTTTGCAATGCCAATTTTGTTTGTATCAAGGTTTCTTTTCAAAAATTGTTGTTAGCAACCATAGGATAAGATTCTGTCATAGTTCTACAGTGATTTTTAGCTTGACCTCACATATTGATTCTCATATTTTTTGATTTGCTGAGATATGACGATTTAATTGTTTTTTTTTCTCAAAAATTTCTAAAAAAGAAGTAGATTCCAAATTCGCTACAAAATTTGAAGATCGCCATCCTTTCCTGAGGCGTTGTCATTATATTCCATTGGTTTTCAAAAGATGCCTCTAAATTTGACCTTTCACATTCTATTACTTTCCGAGATCTGAAATTTGATAAATGACATGTAAAAAAATTACCAAAGTCTAATTTGAGAATATTATTTATCAAAATCAAAACTTATTGGCCATAAAATGGGGTGATGCCAAAATTTTTTCAATAGTTGCAGATGTTGCCTCCTAGTTTGACTGCTGAAATCCCATCAATTTTCGTGATATGACGTGTTTATGGCTTTATAAAAGTTCTAATTTTCCACAACTTTTTGAAAACAGCCTTCAAAAAGTTCAATTTCTCTTTTCCTGGATTGTAAATTTTGATATGCAAGTGGGCTATTTAATTCAATTGTGAAATACCTATTGAGTTTTCAGAAGCTCGCTTCACTTGTTTGTTTTTCCTCGAATCAGTTAAGGCTTCTCTCTGGCTGCCTTTCCTTCCCTACAAAATTTAACTGAAAACGTTGAAATTTCAATAACTGAAAACGCTTAAAACGCTCGATGAAATCATTATTTTTTGAAAAAACACCAACGCGAGTTTTCAATTGAAGTTTTAGTTCATGCGATTTTTTGATTGCAATTCTTTGAGTTAAACATCATTTTCACCATGAAGCTTTTCGAGCGCGAGTTCTTAGCTCTAGGGAGTTTTCCAATGTTTGCAATGCCAATTTTGTTTGTTTCAAGGATTCTTTTTCAAAAATTGTTGCTAGCAACCTTAGGGTAAGATGCTGCCATAGTTCGACAGTGGTTTCCAGCTTGACCTCACATATTGATTCTCATGTTTTTTTGAGTTGCTGTGATATGACGATTTAAATTTTTTTTTCTCAAAAAATTGCAGAAAAGAAGTAGATTCAAAATTTTTTTACAGGTCTCACCAGGTCTCAGTTTCTTACAAGTCTCAGTGTCAACATACATCTCGAGCGTGAGTGTTCAGCTCCAGGGGTTTTTCTCTTGTTTCCAATGCCAATTTTGTTCGTTTCAAGGTTTCTTTTTCAAAAATTGATGTTAGCAACCTTATGATGAGAAGCAAGTTATGATTTTTTTTCTGTTTTTCTTGATTTTTTCAAAAATTATTCGAAAAACAGCTTTCAAATAAAATCAAACTCAAACTTTTTTTTCTGACTAGAATTCAAAGTTATGACAATGTTATTTGCAAGTGGGCTAGTTATTTCAACTCTGAGGTGCTATACATGTTGACAGTTTTCCTAGAAGTAGCTGCTTCTATCTATATATTCATCCATACAATATTTCTTTCGACACATGCTGATTTCCAGCACTTCTTAGCGTTTATATTGCTTGCTGAAGTCAATGCCTTATGAATCGTTTTGATAAGAGTGTCCAATAATTTTTTTCTCTCATGCAATTTATTGGTTGCAAGTTTCGAAGTTCATCATGCTTTTTCACCATACATCTAATCGAGCCTGAAATTTTAGTTTTATACAGTTTTCTCTTATTTGCAATGCCATTTTTCAAACTTTGAAATTAGCAACAAAAATAAAAAATATTTTTCAAACTTTTTTTTACAACAAAAGAAAATAGCCTAATTCTTGTGATAAACGTATTAAATAGATTTCTTTGTTCAAATTTACCGCTTGTGTGTTTTCATATCATATGCGCGCTGGGCTTTCCTCTTCTGGTTATCTTACCAAATCTCGCCGTCCCAGCCGTAGGCGAGTGAAGTTTTTCTGGCGAAACTAGACGCAAGAAGGAGTGAGCTGATGAATTGACCTCCAAATCGACGTCAAGTTGTACCACTCTTTTCTCTTTTTCCTTGTTTTGCCTCAGCAATTTTAAACCCTAAGTGAAAGTATTCATAAATTACTCCAAAGAGCTTCCTTTCTCGCCCCAGTTGTCTGTGTTTCAGGTTGATGCCGCGATTCCAGGCAAGACGCATCCCTGAGTTCTCACAGAAAGTAGTTATTGGGACTTCAAGGACCAAATATATCAAACCAGCTCTAGTAAAATCAACAATTCACTCCTACCGCGGCGCAACGCTTCATGATCTGTTTGAAACAGTTTTACAATACAGACCAAAGCGCCTATATACAGTAACAATAGTTGCTGGATACAATGACAACAGGCTGCATCCACAAGAATTAGAACAGCAGTGGAAAAACCTGATTAACCTCGTCACCAACAGGTTTCAGCCCAAGACACTGATCATCCCCAAAACAATTCAGAACTGTAATAGTTCCGAAATAAACCGCAAAATTTATATTCATAATCATGTGCTGTTTAATTTGATAAATAGACTTGTACACCCCCATACACTTTTTGTTTTGCCTAACCTCAACCTAAATCTAACCCTCAAATGTTCTGTCGTGATGGCATCCATTTCTCGTTCTACGGTAATGATTTCTTTACAAATTTTCTTGCAGATTTAATCTAGAAATTCTCTCGCTAACTTGACACAGCCGTCCTTCCTAAAATGGCTACTTAAACACACTGCCTTTTTTGTAAAAGCAGCCTGCGAGGCGGAGGTGTTTGGTGCTTCACATGCCCAGGCTACATGCAGTAAAATCCAGCGGCCTAGCCCGCAGCAAAGATCACTATGACGATTTCAGTTGTCATAGCTGCACCTCCCAATTTCATTCAGCTAACGACAAGCAATGTCCACAAGCAACGAATGCAATCCCCCAACCCTAGCTACAACCACGCTCCCTCAAATGCACCCTCACCCTTCCACTGCCCCACACTCACAAAACTTCCACTATAGAACCCAGAACAATACAAGACCCATGGTCAAACCCCGGTCCAGAACTCATAGAAACCACCAGGAAAATATACACCGAAGTGTTCCACTGGAAACCGGTCTTTATGATCTTGTCAAATAATAAAGTTGTTTATAAATTTATCGAAACCCTCAATAGAACTTTGAACAGTCTAATAGAAAACAACGAAAATACCTTCGCAATGCACGCAGCAATGATTTTTCCACACTTAATACTGTGCAAAACAAAGTCCGAAATTTACGGATCTTTATCCAAAACACTAGCAAGGCGACCTAAGCAATGGCAAGACGGACACCTGGATGGACTATATAACCAAGAAAAGGCACTGCAAATGCGCTTGTTGAAAGGAAGTAGAAGAAAAACTGAAACTGAAGCACAACAGTTCAACAAACTGATGAATACTGGAAAAATATCAAGCGCAATTGCAAAACTAACAGACACATCTAAAAGCGTTTTTTCGCTCGACGAGATTGTCAAAGATAAGACAGTAGAACAGACTCTCATAGAGAAACACCCACCATCTAAACCAACTAATGCGAACTATATTACACCAGTCTCAAGTGAAACAATTCCTTTCCATACATCGATATTTGATCAGATAATCGGTCAACATATCAAGAAGGCAGCCATGAGAACGCACGGATCGCATGGACCATCTGGCCTCGATGCGAATGCATGGATCATAGGCTTGGAGAAGTTATGCGTAGGATAATAGGGCGAACAATAACTAATTGCCTAAAAAACGAACTCATGTCGCTCGGTTCAAACTACCAACTCTACCGAAAAAAATGTGGCATTGAATATGCGATCCACACCCTAAGAGATCAATACAGCAAAACTTCCGCCGATGCTGTTTTACTGATAGATGCCGAAAACGCTTTCAACTCGCTGAACCGAAAGCTGGCATTAAAAAACATCGAAAATACCTGCCCTTCCCTTTTAACAGCGATTAAGAACTCCTAATCCAATCCATCTAAACTATTCGTTAACAAAAAAAACAATCTACTCTCAAGAAGGGACAACCCAGGGGGATCCACTAGCAATGGCCATGTACGGTCTAGCCATAATACCCCTCATGAAACTTTTATCAGTAGACGATGTAACCCAGAAATGGTACGCAGACGACGGAAACGCAGTCGGTAAAATAAGTAATCTGCGAGCCGTCCTCGATAAAATTGTATCACTGGGTAAATTTTTCGGCTACCACGTGAAAGCATCCAAATGCCAACTCATTGTCAAAAAAGAAAAACTCGGTGAAGCTCAGAAAATCTTCGCAAATACAGGAATCAGTATAAAGGCAGGAGCCCGAGTGGTTCAGTTATAGAAACAGAATCTGAATGTAAAAAGTTCCTCGAATTTCAAAACAATGAGCAAATCAAAATTTTGAAAAAACTAAAGAAAATTGCTAAAACCTCCCCTCAAAACGTTTATGCCTGCTATACTAAAGGAGTTCAAGAAAAGCTTTCATTTCTTGCCAGGACAACGCCTAACATTATGGAAAACTTAGAAATATATGTGAAAATATTAGCAAAGAACAATTATTAACTAACCTATCGGTAAAGACACTTTAAACCCCCAGTTCCCTGAGAATCCTTCCTTACCCCTTAAAATGGGCGGACTTAACATCTAGCTGCCATCCGATCATGAAAGCTACCTAGAATGGTCTCAGGAGACATCACTGTTACTGGAATCTCAAGATCCTATTACAGCAGTAACACAGCAAGAAAAATATGTATGGATATCAAAAAATTGAAAACTGATAGAACAAATTGAAAAAAAAAACAAACCTTTTTAACTCCGTAAATGAAACAGATAAATACGCAATCGTCCTGGCCTCTGAAAAGGGAGATTCTAACTGGCTCAATGCTCTACCACTGAGCAGATACAACTTCAACCTGAATAAATCAGAGTTCAGAGATGGTATTTACTTAAGATACGGATGGGAACCAACCAAACCCCCCGCTCACATGTGCATGTGGTGCTGATTTTAACTTGACACATGCGCTTCACTGTGCAAAGGGTGGTTACACACACATAAGACACAATGAAATAATAGACACATTCGCCAACCTCATGAACGAGGTTTGCCATGACGTCGAGATTGAGCCGAAACTTCAGCCGTTGCAAGGCGAAAGCTTTGTCAACAATTCAACTACAAATGAAGATGAGGCATGACTTGACATTAAGGCAAACGGTCTTTGGGGTTCACGATTCAGCCGCGCTTTCTTTGATGTGAAAATTTTCAACCCCCATGCCAAAACATCGCGAAAACTGCATAAGGATGCAAACAAACACCACGAAACGCTGAAGAACTCAAAATATCAGAATTTTAAACGTAGAGCAGAGTAGCTTCTGCTCGCTTATTTTTAGATGCACCTGTGGCGCTGCTCCAACAGCCACGCGAACGATGCAGCGATTGACCGAAAAATAAGTGAAAAAAGACAAGAAAGCTATCCAGAATCTATAAACTACATAAGAACTAAAATAAGCTTCGCGCTCCTGAGGAGCTCTATACTTTGTAAAAGGGGGTGCAGATCGCTAAGCAAAGCTCAATTTATCGACAACTCCATAAGCGCTATTGTAGACGAAGGACGGCTAAGATTGTTGTGATAAACTTATTAAATAGATTTCCTCTTCCCTCGTTCAAACTGTGTGTTTTCTGAAAAGTTGTAGCTAGGAACAAGAAAACCTTATTCGAAACGAAAAAAGTCCCATCCGTTCCTAGCCGTGGATGGGTGAAAACCAATGAGATTTCACATATTCAAGAAATCGTCGTCGCAACACTTGTTGATCGGAGACTCACAATTGAAAAATCTTTCCCTAATTTCAATATCCTCAGCCTTCCTGGTGCAGGTATCGCGGATGTTCTAAACTTCTTGCCCCGCAAGAACGAATACGATATTATAGCTCTATTCATTGGTGCGAACAATCTGTTTACGAAAGACAAAAAAGACTCAACGAGAACACCCGAAGACGTTGCTGAAGAATTATCCCAACTTGGCCTACGGCTGACAGAACGTTGCAATAAAGTTTTCATTATCGCTCTACCACCCAGACTCGGAAGACCAGCCCGAACGGAACGTGTAAACGATATTCTTCGCAAAAAGAAAGAACTCTGGCGATATCGCGGTATATCGAAAAGAATAACCACCAAAACTGTTCTATCTTCCGACGAAGTGCATTTAACAACAGCATCGCTTGCGAGTCTCCAAACGATTTTGAAAAAGAAGATCATCTACAAGAAGTTCTGTGTAAAAACTGATAGCGAGGGCTACTCGAATATATACCACTGCGGCAACAACACTTGTCGGCGTCATCATTTTCACAGAGACTGAATTTTCTATTGATGACCTTTAGGTATCGCCAGATTTGATGTCTTTGTGAATTCACATCTATAAATAAAACCGTTTTCTCCCGCTAGTCATCAAGTACCCTTAAGGTCCCAAACAACTGTTTTCATAACCCTAACACTGATACCTCAGTCCTCAATCGGCGCCCTTTAGGTACCACCCTGAGGACTCGAGTACACTACCTAAACCTTCATCCCCCAAACACAGTTTCCACAGAGATAAGAGGACGTAAACATAAATAAAACTGAGAATGTCAAAGGACAAAAAACCTTGCAAAACATGCAAGAAACACATAAACGAAAATGACCCAATATACAATTGCATCACCTGTAATTGCTCTATGCACCTTGAAGTTGTCTGCACTGGCCTCTCGACCGTTGCACTCAATGGAATACTGGAACTTGGTAACAACGCACTACTGATATGCAATACCTGTTTGTCCAACGGAAAAAGAGATCAAGTAATCAGAAGCACAGCATCACATGACAAAAGTGAAAACATCAAAAAAATTGAAGAAGAAATTTCAAAACTAATTAAAGTAGTAGCCGAAGTCTCGACAAAAATGGAAAATATTAAAGATCCCATCCAAAGCCTGCCAATAGCAGAACAGGGTAAAACCTGGTCACAAGTAGCGGCGCAAAACATAATCAAACCCCTGAGCAAAGGATTGAGAATAAGAGGGGTCCCCGAGATCAAGGAAAGAGATGGAAGAAAAAGACTTGACCATGACTATGATGAGGTAAATAAAATCATGAAATTCTTAAACCTCGAATGCAATATCACTGATCTCAAGCGTGTTGGAAAGTTCAGCGAAGAACGAGCAAACCACAGAACTATACTGGTACGAGTAACCTGTCCAAGAGAAATAGAATTGATACTATCATCAACACCGGCCCTCAAAAATTATGACAAAAATGTCTTCATAAGTAAGGAACTCTCAGTCGAAGAAATGAAACTGGAAAACGCCATCCTGAGAGAACGTAGAAATCTCATCAGCAGTGTTAAAAACCCCAAAAATCTTCGAATCAGAAACCTAGAACTGCATAAAAAAGTAGACGACACCTGGACAAAAGTTCCAATTAAACCGGAGGAAAACAGCACAATTCAGACTAGAAATGACAACTGACTAGAATCGCTGAATGTTATGTCATTCAATACACGAAGTATACTGGATATAAATAGACGTATGAAACTTAGCAATATAATACTGTCGAACGATTATGACATCATTTGCTTAAGCGAAACTTGGTTAACTGAAAATATCCCTGACAACGCGCTTTTTCTGCCTGCACACATAATAACTAGATGTGATAGACCTACCAACTCAACAAAATCGAAACACGGGGGCGTGCTTATTGCTGTTAAGCAATCCCTAGCTTTCACAAAACTTGAAATACACACTACGGACTGCGTTGGACTCCTCCTTAACACTCCGACACCTCTCATCCTATGCTGTATCTACAGTGCCCCGAACGAAAGCAAATATAAGCTATCCACAGATGACTTCAACAAACTATTGAATATGCTAACTGACTACCCAAATGAATTTCAATGCCCAAATATTTTATTGGTTGGTGACATCAACTTCGCTAATACGCATTGGCAAACCTTGCAATCAACCCAAAAACACGAACAATTAGTACTGCAGACTTTTACTGATATGAACTTTCAACAGTTTATCGAACCCCCTCATGACCAATTAGATATTGTCCTTTGCAACAACCCCGACATTATTTTAAACACCACGATAGACAGCCATATGAAAAAACACTTCTCACACCAAGAAAGAGAATTATCAGACCACAACCCTTTTCTAATCACGATATCATCTCTTACACACAATGACGAAAAAGCCACTCCCATACAACACGGAACCGACTTTCTGGACTTTGGTGTCTTCTCATTAAACAACGTCGATTGGATTACTTTGAACAAATACATTTTGGAACACCCATTTCAACCGTACTGCTACTCTAACATTGACCACTTAATCAACTCATGGTACCTCTGGCTATATATAGCACTAGAAAAACACATGAAAAAACAGACCAAACACCGTATGAACCTAGCACCTTGGATCACACCTGAAACCTCCAATATTATCAAAAGACTCAACACAGCATCAAAAAAAGTAGCCTTTAAAAATACTCATACTAATAACCGCAATCTTGAAAGACTTAAAAACCTTGTAGATCATTTATCCGAATTAGATCAGAAAAATTTCGAAGAATCAACTTTCAAGGGCAGAAATTTCTCAAAGCTCCAAAAATACTTTAAAAGCATACAAAAAACTCAAGTACTCCAAAAACAATGTACTGGAATGAAAAAACCGAATCAACAGAGCACGGTAAAGCTAATCTTCTAAACAATTACTTCGTAAGCGTTTTTAACATTAAACAGAATGAAAACATTTAACCAATAGCTGAATTACCCGGCTCAATCAAATGCTTCAATTTCTCTGAAAATGAGATATACGACATCCTTAAAACATTAAACCTCCAAAAAGCAAGAGGACCAGATAGACTCGGTAACACAGTCCTAACCAATTTAGCAGATAGCATAACTTCATCTCTAAAACTGATTTATAACACCATCACCAACAAAGGAACATTTCCAACGATCTGGAAACTTAGCCAAATCATCGCAACTTTTAAAAATGGAAACAAGCAATCGGTCACAAACTACAGGCCCATAAGCCTGCTAACTGCAGTATCCAAAGTCTTAGAGAAACTGATCTTCCTTAAAATCTCACCAAAGATCTTCTCGCAAATCCATGACAGCCAATTTGGCTTCTGTCCTAAACGATCGACAACTCTGCAAATGCTCCAATTCCTCGACAAAATCTATGATGACTTTGATAACCCTAATATCAAGTCTCTACAGGCAATATACTTAGACTTCGAAAAGGCTTTCGACAAAGTTCCTCACGACTTGTGCATATATAAACTCAATAAATTTGGCATATCAGGAAACGCACTTAAACTATTAGCAAAATACTTAACCAACAGAAAACAGCAAGTACCAATAGGTGCGGCAGTATCCAGCCATCTTGAAGTTAGTAGCGGCGTACCTCAAGGCTCACTGTCAGGGCCAGTATTCTTCATTACATTCATCAACGATTTACCGTCATCACTCACCAACTCGTGCTATGGTTACGCAGACGATTATAAAATTGTTGCAACGAACCCTTCCCTGCTCCAACATGACCTAATCACGATCAACTTATGGTGCAAAGATAATTCCATGTGTCTTAATTTGAAAAAATGTCACAATATAATATTCAAAGACCCCCAACTTGACCTAAACATGTATCTCGGTGACCATATACTTGAAAAAACCTGTTCAGAAAAAGACCTTGGTATACAAATAGCCAACAACCTAAACTGGTCAGCACACGCAAAAATAAGAGCCCAAAAAGCAAAAGGCTGCTTATTTTTAATTAAAAGAAATATTTCAAAATCAGCGAGCTTAAAAATGAAACTGAACTCCTACTGTGGTGTGCCATTCTGCCGGATGACACAGCACAACCTTCCCGCGACAGAAAAAAAAGTGACTAAAGGCCTTATGAGCAAAAAAGTGTTGCGACGGAGGGTCAGAATGTTCTGGAATTTTTATTTTTAAAATTTCGATTTGAAGGAGAACATTTCTGAGAAATAGAGAAAAGACGGCCATTTTGAATAGAAAAGACGAAAATCAGAACAACGAGAGAAATTGTGAAGAACAGTTGTATCCGAGACAGGAAAATTACGGAGCCTCTTATCGTGGCAACAACACACGGTAAGGACCTTTGTGACAGATATTTGTGGAGACGGAGGCTTCAGTGGGGGGAAGAGAAATACCACGGAACCCTCCCGGGACACGAAATATAGGAGATATGAGTGTTATCTCAAGAAAATCACGGGAGTGGAGGCTTGGTCCCCCAGAGACTGTTATATGTGAAGGGACTGGGTAAACTAGCTATAACAGTTGCTGTAATGTCCTAGATCTTAATTAAACACCGATATTATTTGATATTTCAGAGCATGAGTAGATAAAAAAGGAAAGGGTCAATCCATCTCCAATGGATTTAATATAAAACTGTCACACAAAAACATATAAAAATAGGTTGTTCGAGCCGTGTTTTTAATGACAATCATGTAGTCTGAGGATCCGAGACTCAGCTATGTGGTTGTGTTCGCATGTAAACGAAAGCTGATCAAAAGTCGTTTGACTGATGGCCTAAAAATGGTAACTTTTTACTTTGCCCTAGACAGACCAGAAAATCAACTGGCAAGGTCGAGACGGTGAAAAACCAGTAGAATTAAGGTAATTGACGCCTGCCAGTCGTTAATAGGTACTTTTTCTACGCTCCGTCGCTGTGTGATATTTGGGCGAATGTTACATAGACGTTTTTATGCGCCTGTTAAAGGCATGAAACCATCATGATCAGCAAGCGTTTCAGCGACGTACCCTCCGCTCCGGGCGTATGCCCAAGTTAGAGGTCTTAATGACCGTTTTTGTACTAGGGGGAAGGTGCGTACCCTCCGTCTAGTACAATTTAGCTTTTTAACTTAGTTAACACCGAAAATTCCGGGGGCCGGAGGGTTAGGTGGGAAGTCATGAACCCGCTTGTCCCGAGGTCCCGGGACCAAAAACAATTAAAGAGAAAGCGTAAAACCAAACAAAAATAGTGTATAACCAAGAAAAAGCCAAAAATAAATTTATTTTAAAACAAAAAAGTACAAAAAACAGTAAAAAATCCAAAAAAGACCAAAAACAGTAAAAAACATAAAGTGACAGTTTATATGTTATTTCCGGACGAGATGTGATCTGACCTTCCTATTTGTTGTTGTTTCAGATTGATTTATATCTTTCTGATAGAAAGATTGTGTGTTTTGGTGAAGGGTTGGATACCCTCCCTTGAGTGTAATTTAATTTGAGTATTTAAGCACGTTAATGGTAACTTTGCTGGTGACCGGAGGGTAGAGTGGCAAGCTGACCGACGTGTTCCACACTCAACAGGGACATCAAGGACAACATCCGCAACGACTGTTGGGTATCGTTGAAGCAATTTTAGTATCGTTCGGGTACTATTTCTTTAAAACTTAAGTGGTGGGGGGCACGATTGGCGCGGTCCGATTGTACCCTCCATCGATTACAAATTTCCGAGTTAAGGGTCTTAATTCGGATATTTTGGTGCAAAGGAGGGTATAGTACTACTTATTAACGACTAGTAATAGATTATTATCCTTACTATATATTACTTATCTCCTATTTAGACCCAAGAAATACCCATTTTTTGTCGAAAATTACCAATTTTCGACCAAACTGTAGACCCCCAAATTTTCGGATATCCGAGCTTTTCCGATAGGCAAAAGGCTTTTATATAGAGAGTAGCTACGTAGTTCAATCCCCTTCACTAAAGAAACCGCGTGAGCAGAGACTCAGTAGAAGTTAGAAAAACAAAAATTTTTTCGATCAAAATTTTGATAATTTTCTGTATTTTGTCAATCTGTTTTGGGGATCGAGTTTTTGAGTTTTTAGAGTTAGAGCAATAAAATTTTTTGCGTTAGGAGCGTGCTAGCATAACGTGCTAGGTTACTAGAGAAATTTTTGGGTAACCCTCCGAGTAGCTCCGTGGACAGAGCTAACGACTTAAGGTTTGGAAAAGGAAGGAATCGGAGGGTCCAAATTTGATAGTTTTTGGCCAAATTTTTGTTTCTAAACCAATTTTGGTCCGGTTTTTTTGCCTTATTCCAGTGCCGTACAGGGCTGCTACGCTCATTTCAAGTTTTTTTAGGCACTTTTGACCTGAATTGCGGAAAAAGTCTTTCAGAACCTGTATAGGTGGTGAAAAAAGGCCATTTTGACGAACGCGTTTTTGGCGATTTCTCAAAGACTAGTTATCCGATCGGGATAATTTTGGTACCATAAGTCGACGTTTTTGACCATTTTTCCGAATCGCAACCGTTTTTGGGTTGATTATTTCGGAAAAGTAAAATTTTTTTTAGAATTTGTTGGTTCGGAGGGTCCAAATCACGGGCAACCCTCCGAGCGGCAGAAAATTTTATCAAAACATCTTTTTATTCAATTGGGAAGGTTGACCGTGTCAGCCAACCTAGTTTTAAGTCAGGTAGACCGCTCTCAGAGGCTTTACTGCGGTGATATAACCCTTTTTCTTAATTTTGGGGGAACCCTCCGAAGTGACCCTCCGGAGTCAGCTAAACCCTTTAGCAACCCTCCTTAGTGGAAAATTTCCACGAGATCACCCTAAGAAGTTAAAACAGCCCCCTTAGAGCTCTTAGCTTGTTTTGACGCTTTTTGAAGCTAGTAGGAGAACCTTCCAAGTGAGATCGGAAAAGTTGAAATTTTTGGAGGTACCCTCCGAAGTGACCCTCCGGAGCGT
Source organism: Symsagittifera roscoffensis (assembly GCF_963678635.1). Lineage (NCBI taxonomy): Eukaryota > Metazoa > Xenacoelomorpha > Acoela > Convolutidae > Symsagittifera > Symsagittifera roscoffensis. The sequence continues at coordinate 68,885,546 of NC_087063.1, read as the reverse complement.
ATCAAGCATCTTATTGACCCTCCTTAGTAAATTTAGGGGGACCCTCCTAAGTAACTTGAGTGATTGAGGTACCCTCCGGGGTAACCCTCCGGAGTGTCTTAAACCTTCTAGCGACCTTCCTTGTAGGAGACTTGAGTAAACCTTCTGTGGCAATTTGGGAAACGGAAAATATCCATTTAATTAGGATCATAATAGGATATTAGGCGTGCTTATCAGGATCATAAGAACCCATTCTGACCCGGAAATTCGTGATCAACTTTGGATTCTATATTGGGTGTATTAGAAGTACCCGAACAAAATTTTTTTTTGATTGTGATTTTGGTTGTGTGGTTGCCTTGAGCTACTTAATAGGAAAGTTCGGGCAATCCGGGAACAAATAAAAGAAGACCTCGGTGGGTGTATTAGGCAAATACACACCCACTTGAGAAGAAAAATTGTTCCCTACTCTCGTGCACTTGGAGCAGTCCGAGTGTGGGAGAGCTTTTTCATAGACTTGACGAATTTTCGACCAAGAGGTTGCCTTGAGCTACTTAGTAGGACAGCTCGGGCAATCGCAGGACACCCAAAAGAAGACCTCGGTGGGTGTATTAGGCAAATACACACCCACTTGAGAAGACTGTGTCCTGGGCTTCGTTCTTTCGGATCGTTCCGATTGGGGGAAGTCTTTTTCTTTAAGACTAAGTTTTATTTATCTGTTTCTGAATCATCACTGCTTTTTATCGAAGATTGTTTAATTTTAACAAAGCAGTGACTTGATAAATTGTGTAGCGATAAATTGATACTGACAAAAGGTCGCTGTCACCTGTAGGATATTCTTATCTGATTATCGATTGTGTTTTGTGTACCGATTATATCTTGTGGAAACTTAGTGTTACTGTTATATTATACAACCGGGTTGAGTTGGCATTATATCAATACTGGGTAGACCCTGTGTGTAACTTTAGCTGAGTCACTAGTTTAGTCGTGAGAGATCTAAGACACATTTTGATACTTACGGAGTCGAGTAGGCAGCGTTAAGTGATTTAACTAAAACTTGTTTGTGGTGCGTTTGCATTGCCATCAAATTACGAATATTTTCATTTTGTAAAAAACTATGCAGCGCAGGGACTCGTTAGGATCGACTACTAAAATTCCCAGGCTAAGCAAGGGAAGCACGAGGAAATTTAGAACTAGGCGTAGCCAAACCTCGTTTAGCAGCGCTTCCGACGCGTTTGCTGAAGACGAATTGACTAAAGGTCAACCTGATCTTTCAGTGATCGAAATGAAACTAAGGAGCGAGAAAAACCTTGATGGCAATCAAGGCCGGAGCGCCGAGGCCGAGCCTGCGAGCGAAACGCTGGTGGATCCCTTTGACGAAGGGGAGCGAACGCTCATTCGACCCGACTTTGAGCCAGACGAGGTCCTCGAAAGAGAGGAAGTCGAGAGGGCAGAGGAGACCTCGGAGCGTTCCGAGGTCGAGCCGCGAGAAGAAGTCTTATTCAAGGGAATGTCCAAATCGGAGACCAAGAGTCACAGGTGGAGGGGAGAATACTCACATTCGGCCAGTACCCACTCATCTCTGGCCAAGCAGAGCAACAACGCGATGATGTCGAGTATAAGCCCGAGTGAAGAACAACCGGGTTCGAAAGCCAAGAAGAATTGGAGGTCTTTGTACGACGAGCGCATGGCGTCACTACCAACTGTTGGTTTAACTTCCAGTTATGACTACCCGGAGACATCCCATCCGGATGTAAACTTCACACCGTGCCCAAGGAACGAGAAGAGCAGGAAGGCGTCATCAGTCTCGCCGACCAGGCCCATGTCAGATGGGATAATGATGGGAGCATCATCAACTTTTGACAGACTAATGACGTCAATGCACAAGCAAAAGGACGGTGCGTCATCGAGTACTAGGCTACCACCGCAGCTGACCTCATCTTCTCTGGGGCTAACCCCGTCACTGGGGGCAGCTGGTGACATAAGTGATATGTTCGCTGGTGTGATGAATGGCCTGGATGAATTGAGGCGGGACATGATTAAGAAGATAGATCAAGTTGACGAGAGAGCTCACCATGGTAGAGAGAGTTTGAAAGATGAGCTAACGCACGTGAAGTCGCAGGCGAGGTTTGATCAGGCTCAATTGATTCGCAACACCGATCAATGCCTGGCCGAGAGCCTGGCACAGGCAAAGAAAGAGTCAGAGGAAACAGAGGCTAGGATGACAAGAGAGATCGAGCGATTATTGAATGATCATGATAGTACCTATGCCCAAACGATGACTGGCCTGGAAAAGAGGTTGGATGCCAAATCTGACTTGATGATGCGGAAGCTTGACGCGATCCTGAACGGAAGTAGTTGGCAGGAGCATTCCAACTCAAGGGAGCGCTCACGCCATGCGAATGTTGCAGATGGTACGGGCAACAGTGCCAGAGCCCAGCAAAGCTCGAGAACTAACTACGAGCATAGAAACAAGGAGTGGCCAAGGGCAGCCCCGCAGAGGCCTGGCTGGACGAATCCAGTACCGCCGGAGGCAGAGGCCACCCCGGAGACAAGATTGCCAACCGTGCCACAAGTCAGTTCAGTACCAGATCTGACTACAGTCTCACAAGACACAACGATGTATGCCTCGATGTTTGAGCCCCTGAACAGATCTCTTGAAACATTCATCACCAAGCTCTCGAAGTCAACCGAGAGAGGAGAGAGGTCAAGAAGAACACTGAAAAAGCCGAAGTCATATAAAGACGAGTCAGACGGCTGCATTGATACTTGGATAGAGGTGATGAAGTTACACTTTGAGGAAGAGAATCTCTCCAAGAAACAAGAGTGCAGCGCGCTGACAAGCAACCTGGAGGGTACTGCATTAAATTGTGTAATGGCGAAAAGAGCCAATGAGAGAGACAGCGCTCGCAAGATATTCGACATCCTGCTGAATCGTTTCGGCTCTGGAGTACAAGGGCACCAGGCCATGGTGAAGTTCGAGAAGAGGCGACAGAGAGATGAAGAATCAATAGATAAATTCTTGGATGACCTTGAACTGCTCAGGAGGAGAAGTAACCCGGATGAGAGAATATCCGAGCGAAACTTGGCGATCGCTTCGAAGTTCATGGATGGAGTAAGGAGTGAAGAGTTGAAGACGATGTTGGCCACTCACTTCACCCTGTCGCTTGACCAGGTACCCACGCCCGACGACTTGCGTATGAAGTCACGCGAGTATTTACTCATAAAACCGAGGGCGCAAAACCGTTACAGCAATTATGGCAACTATAGCGGGACAAACACTGGTGCGAATTCCAGTTGGTACAAACCTCGCGATGACATGGACAAGAGGAGGTCGTGTGCAAATTGTGGTTCGATGGACCATCACGTTTCTGCGTGTTCTGCATACAAGCAGAACATGAAGGCCATAGGCTACTTTCTCGAGGACGCTGACGCGACCGACGAGGATCATGAAGAGTACGTGAGAGGGCTCATCATGAAATATGGTCCGAGGTGTTTCTTCTGTAATTTGGAGGGACACTTCAAGTCGGATTGTACTCAATTTTGGGACGCAGTAGTGGACGCGAAACATCCCCGCCACGAAGAAGCGCTTTCGGGTGTCAAGGCCAGTCGAGCACGTCTGATGAACGAGGCTGAATCTCGGAAAAAGGAGACGACACCGAGCACTTTCACGACCAAAAAGGTTAAGACGTGGCCTGACGAGGTGGTAGCCTCAAACCTCGAAACAGAGTCGTCTAGCCCACTCAAGGTGGATTACGGCCTGGCGGCAAGGACAGCTCTGCAGAATGTCAAACAGGACCTAGCCACGAAAGAAGTGGAGCAATGGGTAAGGTCGGAGCTGGAGAGCACAGATCTTCGGGAAAGTCTTAATGTCCTGAGTAAGACGACAAGAGCAGAAGACGAAAAAGAGCCCAAGAAACAGGGACTAAAACTGAACGTTATATCTGGCAAGACTTTCGGCATGACGAAGGCAGGGACCAAAATAATGTCTATCATCTCAGTCGCAGGACACCAGGTGGTCAAGAACCTGAGCGAGCCATCCGAGATTACACTGGTCCACCTGGACATCTATGCCGACTACCTGAAGGAGAAGGATCTCAAACTGGACTCCAGGGCAGTGCGAGCGCTGCTCACAACGGGAGGTCCGAGGCTGATGAAAGTGGACGGACATTATATCGATGTCCATGGCCCTTACCCGATTCTGATGAATGTGGATGGCATCAATATCTACACGAAAGCTCACATAACTGATGCGAACGATCAGGTTGGCCGGATATACATTGGTCAAGAGGAGCTGAAGGTCAGACGAATCGGACACAACGCGATGCTCGAACAAGATGCTGTGCATATTGGTTGCGAGGCAGATCTGGCCGCACACGTTCTGGACGTGCAAGGCAGACAACTTTCAGTAAAGAGACTGCTAGACACGGGAGCAGTAGTTAGTGTCATGCCAGTCAAAACTTGGACCGACATGGGTTTTGATAGGTCGGATCTCATACCGACAAACATCAGGTTGGCAGCTGCCAATCAGGGAGCAATCTATGTCGCCAGACGAACTCCGATCATCTCACTGCAGCTCGGAGGGAGACATCTTTGGATGAGCTTCCTAGTAGTAGAGAATTTGGATGAATCCAACCAGTTCATCCTAGGAAGGGATTTCGTTCGCAACTTTGACGTCACGATAGATCTCAATGACGGATTGATTAGGATCAAGGATCCTGAAAGAAAGTATGAGAAAAGACCCCTTAATAAGATCTTAATTAATCAGGCCAAGGTGCCGATTTTTCTGGATCGAAAAGTTAGATTAAAACCGAACCAAGCCGTAATAGCAACGTTTAGGATGAGGAACTTGAATGAACTCAGCAATGACAGACAGGTGTGTCTGGTACCAAATCCAAACAGTAAAAGCTCGGCTATTTTAGGAAGAAGCTTCTCACTCATTCAGAGCGGACTGTGTGTGAGTGTGTTGTTGAACACAGAAGCAACAACAGTGACAATACAGAGGGGAAAGAAACTTGGCTACGCTTTGCCTCTGAACACAGACTTTCTGAGTGTGGAGAACTTGAAGAAGTTTGATGTAACTAAGTGTCCATTACATGCGAACCAAGAATGTATAATGAAAAGAGTAATTGAATTGAAATCTTCTAGGAAATTGTTTTCAATGAAGTCGGAAACAGATGATGGGCTGTCTAGTTGTTCCAACTTTCCTGAGAGGCCGACGGAAGCAGAGTTAGCAGCGAATAGGCCTGTCCTACCTGAGATAGAACATCTGACGGGTAAAATATCTGACAAGGAACTAGATTCGCTCAGGGCGGTGCTAAATCGGAACGCAGACGTTTCTTCGAAACATAAGGCCGACATAGGTTGTTGCAATTTTGTGGAGCACGAGATTGAGATAGAAGAGGGCTCGGTACCTCATAGGGAAGGGGCGAGAAGAATGACCCCAAACAAGTCAGAAGCGTGTAGGAAGGAAATCGAGATGTTAATGGAGTACGACATGATCGAGCCGTCGAAGTCCCCATGGGCTTGTGGCGTGGTCATGGCGAAAAAGAAAGGGGGACAACTTAGGTTTTGTTGTGATTTCCGTTATCTGAACGCAGTGACTATAAAAGACGCATACCCGATTCCCCGCATCGATGAGAGCCTATCCAAGCTGGGAGACGCTAAGTTCTTCACGACGTTGGATTTGGGCTCAGCATTCTGGCAAGTGCCACTCAGAAAGCAAGATCGAGAGAAAACAGGTTTCGCGTCTGAGCTGGGACTGTTCCAGTGGAAGAGGATGCCATTTGGATTGTGCAACGCAACGGCCACATTCCAGCGACTGATGGCTCAGGCACTCACGAGCGTCACTAAGAAATATGGGAATCTCATCATGTGTTATGTCGATGATGTAGTGATTGCAACACCAACCTTAGAAGACCACATAGAGAGGTTGGAGGAGGTGTTTTCTTGCATGAAGCAGGCGGGTCTGAAATGCAAACCCTCTAAGTGTGAAATCCTCAAGGATTCCATAAAGTATCTGGGCCGCCTGGTTGACAAACATGGAGTGAGACCAGATCCCGAAGCGGTTGAAGCGGTGCTGACCTGGAAGGCACCTAAAACAGATACACAGTTGATGAGTTTTCTGGGATTCGCCAATTATTATCGCGAGTTCATCAAGGGGTATGCTGACAAAATATACCCCATGCAGAGGTTGATGAGAAACAAGGGCAAAAAGTTCACCTGGACTGATGAGGCACAAGTCTCATTTGAAAACATCAAACGTGAACTTTGCGAGGCACCGGTCCTCGGCATGCCAACGGAAAAGGGGATGTTCGTGCTGGACACGGATGCATCAGTGGTTGCGATATCAGGCATACTTCACCATGAGCAGGAGTGGAACGGGAGAACGGTTCTTCGTCCGATAGCTTATGGAAGTAAAGTCCTGAGTGACACTGAGATGAAGTACGGCGCACCAAAAGCGGAGATGTTTGCTGTGATCACGTTCGTGGAAAAATACAGGGCCTACTTGGGGAGTGCTCCCTTCAAGTTACGTGTGGACAATCGTGCCCTTGCCTGGCTGAAAACCTATTCGATGGACCAAAGCTACATTGGTCGTTGGATCGTGCGCTTGGATGGATACCACATGATCATAGAGCACCGTACCCGTGACAAGCACCAGAACGCAGATAGCCTCAGCAAAAAGACAGAATTTTATGAGCGCCTCGAAGAGAAGCAGGCTAACCAATCAGAGATCAAAGACGGGTTTTCCTTTCTGGACAAAGAAACCTATGATAAGCTGCCACTTACTAGGTGGTTAGACAAATCAGGACATCCTATACCTGGACACCCTGACCTTCCAGTGGAGACGGCCGCGGAGATAAAGCTTTTAGCCAGAGGTGAACCCGTTCCGTTGGATCTGCTAGTCCGATCCAACTTGGTACAGCAAGAACTGACCAGGCTGGGTATAAACAGCATCGCTTTATTGAATAAGACGGTGAACGTGTTGCCGGACGTCATGGGAAAACTCCGTGACTTGTTGGATAGGGAAGTGGATAGGCATGATCGTGAATGGATGGAGACCATGCAGAGGTTGACTGTCACCGAGAGAGTAGAGAAGAGGCCAGTGTCCATTCGCAGCCGAGGCGTTGAACGGGATTGCAGGTCGATCTTCAACCAGCTGGTGACCTCGATGCCGAAAGAAGTCTTGTTGAGAACTTCGTTCACTGAATATGGAACATTGAATCAGAACCAAGCTACTGAGGAAGTCAGGATCAGGTCGAAATCTAGCTTCACGAGGAGAGTGCACTTCACGGATGCAAAAGAGGAATACGAGCCAAGCCCAGATTGTTCGTCTGTGAACGAGACAATGTCCGGGGAGTCTGACACCTTCGAGCCAGTCAAGGACGACTTGTCTGAAGAGTCAGACACCTTTGAGCCCGTGCAGGACAACTTGTCCGGGGAGAGGTTGACTAGACCACCTAGGGACAGAATTTTGTCCGGGGAGACGGGTTCAAAGCGACCGATGGACAGAGTTTTGTCCGGGGAGTCGAGAAACGTCTCAAACAACTTGGGATATGATGTTGGAGAATCAATCGACTCAAGTGTTGACTCGGAACCTCAGACCGGGGACAACACGTCTGAAACAACTTCCAATTCTGATATGTCAGAGATTCTGATCCACTCCTTATTGGTAGATTGGAAGCAGCGTGGGCTGGACCGAGAAATACATCAGGATCCAGACAGGGACAGATACACCTCAGATGAAGAGGGCACTGTGGTAGATAATGCCGCAGACGAGCTCGAGCTGATAGCAGTTTCAAAACGCCCAACCAGATTGCTGCCACATGGTACGGTCGTCCGTACCAATCTGGAACCATCTGTGCAAGAAGCGACGCCTTTGAAAAAGATATGGTGTGTCAAGTTGATGGACGATGCTCATGCTCCGGAGATAATGAGTGGGCAAATGAACGTGGTGAAGACTTATTTGAAAGCCAGGTACAGGCTGTCGGACCTCCTGAGGGCTCAACGAAATGATAGAATGACGAGCAATCTGAAAAGATGGATCGAGAATGGAGCACCTGACAAGGGAGACTTGGAAGAAGACAGCTACAAAATCCTGAAGCAGTTTTACCTGAAGAGGAAAGACTTGTTGTACCTGAATAAGGACGGAATCGTAGCCTGTAAGCGCAAGGAGGAGGACAAGGTCCTTTATAAATACAATTCAATAGTGTTACCACAGTTGTACCAGACCGAATTGCTCTTTCGCTTACATGATCAGATGGGACATCAAGGCGTGGACAAAGTGTATAACAGGATACAAAAACGATTCGAATGGCCGGGATTGAAGAAGGCTTGTGAGAAATGGATAGCCGCATGCCTGTCTTGTCAACAGGCAAAGGATCCCAGGAAACTAAGGTTCCCCCTACAGTCAATAGAATCGTCAGGTTTCAACGAAGTGGTGCAAATTGATCATCAGAAAATCTGCATGACAGCAACAGGCTATAATCAGGTGCTGGTAATGATCGACCATTTTACGAAGTATGCGGAGGCAGCACTCTGCATGACAGCATCGGCAGAAGAAACGTGCGATCATTTGATAAACGTGTGGATAGCAAGGCATGGCTGCCCCATCACGTTCCAATCGGACAATGGCAAAGCATTCGTAGGTGATCTCACGAAAGAGTTAATGAAAAGGTCGCAGGTAGCGCAGGCCCAGTCGACCACTTATCACCCGCAAACGAATGGCCTAGTCGAGAGGCAGAATCGCACACTGGTATCCATGTTGAGAGTCTACTGCTCACGCTACATGGATGACTGGGACAAGCACTTACCGCAAGTGATGGGTGCTTACAACAGCACGGAGCATTCCACCACGGGAATAAGTCCACATATGATGCTGACGGGTCATGAAAAAGCACTCCCGTTGACGTTCTTCTACCCTGAATATGAAGGGAAGAGGACAGCACCGCAAACGTACGTGCGGGACGTTATTAGAAGACAACAGGACCTCAATGACTTATGCAGGAGGAATACGCAACAGGCGCAGATTAGACAAAAAAGGAGGTTTGATAAGAGGACAGCCGATGCAAAAGCCTACTCAGTTGGCGATTACGTCTGGGTGTTCCAGGAAGTGGTTCCACCAAAAGGAACCAAGAAACTATTAAAGAAATGGCGTGGTCCGTTTCAGATAACAGAGGTGCATCAAGGAGGTCGTTTTTATCGGCTGAGCACAGGAAGAGCGGCTCATTACGAGAATATCAAACCACACAACGCCTCGTCCGAGGATTGGTGCATCCCAGCGGACATGCAAGAGGGATCCTGCAGTAGTGGATCCTGCTTGTGAAGTGAATGAAAGGGTTACTCGCGACAAGAACGACGGGAATGAGGTGGTGGACGATTGCGATCTACCACTGGATCTCGAGTTGACTGAGCGAGTAGAGGTGGACGATGAAACTCTACCCTATGCTGAAGAAGACTGGGATTGCCCGGAACAAACCGAAATTGACAAAGGAATACAGCCTGACTTTCCGCTCACTATGGAGACACGCCAAAGTAAGAGAGGAAGAAACCAGAAGAAATACAATCCGTATGGCGAGGACTTCGTTGTAGACCGGATAGTAGTGAGTGATGTCATAGACTCGCTGGTGGGGCTGGACGAAGTAGCGATGCTAGAAGAAATCGACCTTGTGAACGATATGGATCAAGATTGGATCGACGATCGATCAGAACCGGAAGTGGAGTTCGAACCAGAAGCGGAACAGACTCATGAGCAAGAACTAACAAACTTGCGCGTGCTCGAATGGCTCCATGATCTGCCGACAGATCCAAAAGAGACGATCCTGACGATTCAGGACGTCGATAGTGACGGCGTCAAATACATCAGTCATGATAATACCGAGTCCAACTGGGTCGCCCCAGATGGTCCTCTACGTGTTCCACAATCCAACCTCGGTCTCCTAGACTTTGGGCGATCGACGGGGACGTCGATGGATATTTTTGTCCGGGGAGTGGGGGTAGGACTCACCCACACCGAAAATCTCATGATAAAAAAATTGAAATGGGCAAGGGAAACCGGAGAACTAGAGACAGAGGGCGAGAATGCTAAGAAACCACCTTTTGGACGAATCTTTGAATCGTATTTTGATCTACCGAACCATTATTCGAACAATATCGTTATAACGGAGAGCGATTTCATACTCACGGAACGCACGTGCGCCATAGTGATAACGGCGGACGTAAGCTTCAAAACAGCACTAGCGGCCGACTTTAAAAGAGAGTACAAGAATATCGAGTTTTTGTGGAAACAGAGGCCGGGTGTAGGACGAATGATAGCGTTGCCCCCTGTTGCATCACAGATACCAGGGAAATATTTGTGTTTTTTGGTTACGAAAGCTACTGATAGGCAACACGTGAATCCGGAGAGCTTGGTATTGGCCTTGACTCGACTTAGGGATTTCCTGGTTGAGAGAGGTGTGACCTCTCTCTCTCGTTGCCAGTTTATGATCCCAATAGAGGGAAGCTACACCCGAGAGAGTTGTACGCTCTTGTGCATGTGATATTTTCAGAGACTGACATAGAGGTTTACTTACATAAAAAATACTATCTGAGCATATGCTAAGAATGGCGCTCGGCGATAAGTGGTTTTTAATAAGTTATTCGATAGGAATTAAAGTCAAGTTTTAGATTAGGTTAGGTTTTAGATACAGTATTAGGGATTAGGTTTTTATGTGATAGTATAGGTGTGTGATGTTTATGTGTTTGTGTTATGTTATTGTTATGATATGTTTTATGTTTGTGTCATCAAGGTGACAGCGCACATTCGTGCTACTCTGACAAAGGTAAAGGTGGACGATCCACCTTGGTGCTAAAGTTTTAAATCAGAATTGAAAAAGAGAATTTCAATGGAGAGTTTTAGAGAATTGATTGATGTTGCATCCTAAAATGATGGTTCTAAGTCGCGACCTGTTTTTTAGATCTTGATTGATCGAAAATTGTTTACTGAACACTGAATCAGAAGAGACAGAAAGAAATTACACGACACGACAAGAAGAATCAACACGAAAAGAAATGGGTGACACTAACGAACTCATGGAATTCCTCTCAGCGAGTCTAGGAGCGACTCTAGACGAGATCTATCAGCGGTTGATCGATTGTGATTTTACACGAGAAGACCCGGGGTTGGCGATGTTTGCGGTCGCACTCCTCAATGCACTGGGAAGAGAGGGTCGAGGGAATCGCCCTACGGAAGTCGTGTTGATGTTGGCCTTCGGTGAGTCCGGGACCGCCGAGAGAGGCCGAAACCGATTGATGAGATGGAGGCGCGGAGAAATGTCTGGCCACGACCTGGCTCGTGAGCCGGGACTAGGTGAGCAAAGGGACCACCGGCTAGGTGAGATGCCCTTACCCGCCCAACCTGCGCAGCCACTAATCGGAGCGAAGAGACAGCGTGATGGGCCAGGCCCGTCACACTCGGTCGACTCTCCAACAGCTGCTCCTCCCCTGAAGAGAGTGAGAGTGAGCGAGATAGAGATCCAGACGTCGGAAACGATTGAGACACTGGAGAAGAAGGAGAGGGATCAGAGTGAGCTGTGTGCCAAACTTCAGGAGTACAGGGCCATAGCTCGGGAGAGAGACGAATGGAAAAAGAAATTTGAAGATCTGCAGGTGGCCTACAAGGAGGATGAGATAAAGCACCTGAAGGAGCTGTATATGGCGAAGGTGAGCCAAGCGTCACCGGGAATTCTGGCGAGCATGAGACCCTCGGAGGGATCTAACGACACACGCCCCAAGACAACAGCGCAGGAGCTGTGCGCATCGAGAGGACCTGAGGTTCTGGATTTGCGTGCATCAAGGGGGACCGAGGCTCCTCAGCAGACGATACCGTCCGCTTCGAATCAGAGGTTCACGATACCAGATCCTTCGGACACCTATCTAGCTCCTCAATTCCAGGAATCATTTAACCAAGTGGCCAGAACCGCAATGGATGAAATCAACTGAGGCACTGAGCGGACACTGGCTAGGATCGTTCCTTCCCAGCGTCGTGATCATTCATCAGATGGCTCGGAGCGAGCAACCCGCACGATAGCGTGCTCTGCGCCTGGTGGAGTCTTTGAGAAGTCTCGCGTGGTAGATATCAGGAAGAATCTGATGACACGTCATCAGTTCACGCAAGTGCCAGCCGAGCATCCTCGAGCCTGCTTGAATGACATGAGCTGGAACCCCGCCACGAGCGACCAAGTAATTCCCCCAGGGAGTCGCCATTTGATCATTGGAGACAGTCTGGTGAGAGATCTGAATGAGATCTTCGTCTATGGTCAGACTACCACTCTGTCCTTTGGAAGAGCCTCAGTGGCTCAAGTTATCAAAATGATGGAGTTCCAGGGCGAGGATCATCTGGATACATTAATAATAATGCTGGGGACTAATGACGTCTCGAGAGCCCCCGTAACTCCAGAGAACAAGTGGGAACCTCTATTGGTGTGTCTATTGAACGAAATGAAAGAGAAGTATAGACCCAAGCTCGTGATCCTGTGTACGATACCACCAAATCCTTTGGTGGGCACTATAGCTGCAGATTTCATGAATGGCAACGTGACGCGGTGGAATGAAATGACCCGCAGTCTGGTGAGAAACAATCCTGGCGAGTTGCGACTCCTGGATCTCGAAAATATGCTACGCATGACTGATCACATCGAGCTCACTAGAGATGGAGTGCACTTCAATAGCCAACGAGGGAGGCATTGGATTAACGATGTGTTTCAGACGCAGTTGAGAGAAGTGGAGCAAGAGTCGAGGGCGACCGGTTCTTTGGCTCGGACCAATTTGACCGGAGGGAGTAGAATAAGGGCAACCGTGCCCGAATCCCTCGCCAACCGCCTAGGGCCCTTGGCAACGGAGACGGTTGGAGCCGTAGCCGTCGCTCCGAGCTCAAACGTGAGAGACAGGCTGGGGACTGCTCCTCCTCCCAGGCCGCAGTCGATTGGAAGCCGACTCGGCAGATCGGTGGAACAGAGTAATAGGAACAACTCCCAGACCGCGTCTAGGAGGAATGATTCGCCTGCCACGACAAATCCTGCTTCGACGGCAGGACCGTCTACAAGTACCGTGCCAGCGGAGGGAATTGAATCTCGCAGCAGGTTGCTTTGGAATAGATCAGATCCCAGCCATTGGGGTCAGTATAAGACGGACATGTCGGCGAAGTTGAATATGAATACCCTGACGTGTCGGGAAGATGCGATGAGAATGACTGGCGGTGAAAGTCCCACAGTGTCGCGGCTTTATCGGATACCGGGCGTGGATTGGCTGCTAGCAGAGCAGGAGAAATTCAGCTCCTCGACCTCACTCCGACATGCGGACCTGGATGGATTGCCTCATGACAATACCTTTGGACCTTTAAACACCCGGTCGCTCACCGACGTTCGAGATAGGACCCGGGAAAGGACACCACCTGTGCGCAAAGGCAAGTTCCAGACGGAGAACAAGCCCAACAACAAACATCACAAGATGTACAGACAATTCGCTAAACCACCCGGTCAGACGCCGGGCGATCATTCGAGGGATTACCCCCGAACTACAACAGTGGTTGGAGACGATAAGAGATATGGGAACCTGAAGGCCCCAAAAGGCGATGGCCTTTTTGCAGCTTATGATCCCTTGGACATGAAGGCTGCCAAGTATCTGGTTGTGGCCGGCTCCGATTATCTCTATACACCCCGTTCTCTATTCTGGCCCGATGTGATTTTCTTAACGGCGCCTAAACTGGACTGGGGACAGGCGATAGGCATGATGATAAGTGTACGGAGAGTGGTCAGCATGGAGCCGCAGGTGATAGTGGTTGCAGGCTCGAATGATCATCTACAAAGCAGAGGCTTATTGTCACGTCTGACGGATGGATCGATCCCGAGTAACGAAGTTATAGGGGAAGCGATAATGACACTGCTCTAGATGGCCGAGGTAGAGGCAGCAGCAAGACAACGTTTCACCATGAATGTGGTGAAGGTGATCTTCGTATTGTCACCAGGCTACGCTGCGTTGCCTGAACCCCTTCAATTTGTGTACACGATGGTCACGACGATAGCAGAGGGGATATTTAACGTAATAATTCCTGCCCCAAACAGAGTGGTGGACCCGGACAATTATTATCCGTCCCGATCTGAGCTTCCCGCCGTTTGGGCTGACATCTCGAATGCCATACAGGGACTCAGAGATTGTAGCACAACTCGGTTGGTGCTAGATGAAGTTCTGGGGTTGGAGCTGTCCAACTTCGCAAGATTATTGAAGCTAAGACCAGGGGCAGGTGACGATCATCTGTTAGTACAACAGGTGGCTGATGATCTCTGGTTCAGACAGATGGATCATGCAGAGAATGAGCAGGGAAGGATGATCAGAAAGAACATGACGTCAGCAGAGGAGGACCTCATGGCAAAGCCACACAACAACATATGGTTGTATCTGTCACCGAGGCTGTGCACCTTGGGTGAAGACGCGTTTGAGCATGCGCCGGCAATAATTAAAGAGATACACGCGTATCTGAAGAATCTACTTAATGCCCGGGAGTTGGCTGGAGGCAAGATGTTGAAACTGATGCAAGACGTAAATACGATGTCGCTGGACAAGTTCCAAGCTGACGTGCTGGCCACGAAAGCACAGTACGAACGATCGGATGCTATCTTGTTTGGAATGGGAGTGGGATGGACGCCATCTTTCCTATCGACGTGCTATCCGAGGGCATCTAGGAACCTGATCGCAAGTTTCGTCAAAGACATCAGGAAGTTGTCGATTGGCCTGGTGCTAGCCTTATACGTGACATTTGGTCATGAAAACTTTGTGAAAGGACCGGCAAACCTCTTTACCCAAGCGTTGGCCGATTTGAGATTGGATGGACTCCTGACCCTGATTGCCATGACCTATGGTCGACTGGGAGACTTGCTTGTGCTATTGCGTTACCCTGAACAACTACAGGGACCCAGTCGTGAGTTCAATGCACAGTTGGAAACTGCCTCGCTCAAGAAGATGAAAGACTGGAGGACTCTCCTACTTCAATACCTCCTGCAACAGAACAGAAGCGTCACAGGAGAGGACAAAGTGGCGACGAACGCAAGCGAATGCAAACAGTATTGTGGCATGCCCTTACTAACAGACTTAGCTGTCATGATGCGGATTGATCCGTTGGCTCTGGTCCACGGACTGAGGGAATTTGTCACAGTGGTGTATGGACCGGTGATGTCTTTTGCGTTCCCCGATGTGCAAGTTAAAGCGTACAGGAATTCAGTGTTGTACGTCAACCTGGTCTCAGTAGTGGATTGTTCCGTGCTGAATTGGGTAGAGCAGAGTGAACTGAGAAAGCTGGCTAGCGATGATAGGCTGTTCGGGAGAATAGCAGAGCCAGGTTGGGTGTTGATGGACTTCAACAACCACTTCAAGTGTCGAATGGGCCGTGAGGATCTGTCCCACATCCAGTTTAACCCAAAACTCTGGAATCTGAGACCAGTGGTGAAAGATACAGGAGAGGCTGTGGTAGTACCTCAATTGCCGGGAGCCTATGCCCATGCAAAAGAGAATCAACAAACATGGCTTCCTGGGTCCAGGCCGCTGCCGGACCAATGCCATCGATATCCACCGATAAGGAGGATGTTGTTGGGAGTCACATCTCCCATCATTGCCCCTCGTATCGGAGCAGCTCGTGACGCGGAGAAGAGAATGCTGAAGTGGAGTGGAGGGATGGAGCCGCGCTTCATCAGCTGAAACGTGGAACGAAGTGTATTCTTCCGCGGATGACTTATCGAGACTGAAGTGGTCAGGAGAAGCGAAGGTAGTGATGCAGGAGGTGGCAAGAGAGAGCAGAGGAGGCTCATATATAACGATAGAAGACCTGGCCCCACACGGCGAGGAGTTGGTTGAGTTCCTGGTCGATGAAGAATTGTTTTATCATGCAGGAGACATGGCCGTACCGGCTCGGCCGGATTCGGGCGCAGACGCACGACAAGGACCCTCGGGACCTAGGCCGAGACCTGATGCGGACGATGATGAATTAATGGATCAGGACGATAACGATGATGAGACCGGAAGTAAGACGGAGAAACCGGGAGAGACCGATCTAGGAGCGTTGGAAAGGGACTTGCTAGAGTACCGGTTCAGTGAAGATGACGATGGGGAAGTCGATGGGAGTTTATTGTTAATGGCACCATCGTCCTTCATGTCTCCTACAAAGGAGGCGTCAGCCGATCTATCTCCGATAGACCCAATAAGCCAGGCTAGAGAGTGCCGAAGCAGGGATCCGCAGAAACTGCTTTATGAATCACCAAGGAGGAGGAAAATCGAAGAGTCAATGAAGATATCGTTCCTCAGCACATTACCAGAAGAAGAATGGGAAAGATATCAAATGGAGTTGGAAGGCAAGACAGGAGCAATCTGGAGCCGAGTAAACTTCATGGAGAAATCTTGGGACGTGATAAGGCGATATGGGACGCAGTCCATAATGAAGGTGGGATTAAACCAACCCATCATGCGTGAGGTCCTGGAAAAAATAGTGAGCTCCATGGAGTCGGATGTTCTGACCGAGTCAGTAACAGAAGACAGTGCCGATGATCAGAATGTTGCAAAGAAATTACCTGCCAGACGAGCCAAGAAAGGGCTGAAGCGACTAAAAGGGAAGACAGGAAGTCGAGCCATGAACCCGAGAGTGGTGAAGTCAAGAGCCAACGCAGTGGTGACCTCTTTAACGAGCGCAGGTCGTTCAGGCGAGAGCGGGCAGGGAGATAGTACAACGCTGACAGGGGGAGAAAAAGAGAATCTGATACCCCCTATGCTCTTGGCAGGTCAGACCGTAACCGCCACAAGGTCGAAGAAGACGGCGCGAACCCTGGCAGACACTAAGTTAGAAATGGAAGTAATCAGTCAATGTGGATCTGGAGGACTTGAAGATTACAGGCCCTCGCGAATCAACATGGCCAAGTTGAAACTGGAAGGACAACTCGACGTGGTCGAGTACAGTCGAATAACTGTGCCGGAATCGGTCCACATGGGAGATCCGGCAGGGGGTTATGTGGAGATGTTGAAAGCGAGGAACTCCGCGAGAGGGCACCTGATGGCTTGGAGCGAGAAGAGAGCCATGCAAGAATATTTGAAGGGGCTTACGGAGAACTCTAACTTCAATCGAAAAGAGTATGGCACAGTAATGTCATCAGAAGCGAACGAAATTGGATTGGAAAAACTGCTAGAGATTTCTTGGAGGGCGGCCCTCCAGAAATACTTCGATGAGACGATGAATGCACCTGCGACTGTAGCAGCATACCTGGCTCATCCTTGCGTGAGAACTGATCTGCAAGTACGACTGGCTTGGTGCTTGATGGGCATCAAAAAGGCGGAGTATGAAGCCAGTAATGACTCGAAGTCACGGGAACAGGAGCTAGAATTGATGGAAGCTCTGCGAGCATTGATCTCAAAAGACGATTCAGCGATAGCATGGGCTAAGCGAAAGGATGCCCTTTGCTTTGTCAGGTTCGTGGTGGATCGCATCCCCACTCCTGTGTTGGGAGAATGTATAAAGATCATTCGGCAAAAGGGAGTTGATTGCGAAAGGAACTTCCTTAGGGCACTCCTAGAGCTATATCAGGACATGCCATTGACCATGCCAAGCAAGGAGTCGAATGATATGGAAAGCTATCGCAAGTTGGAAGAGGTGAGAAGATACTCCAACAAAGAATTGAAAGTGAGCCGAGACTTGATTGAAGCGGTCAGAGGACAAAAAGAATTTGCAACACTAGGGAGACTGAAGTCGTTCCAATACGTGTCTGGCATACCAGGGATGGCGTATAATCCCTTCGTGAACGAGGAAGCCAGGGAAGCATACTTCGACTACGAGCAAGTCACAGTGCTCAACTTCTGGGTTGAACGAATTAAGGAAATCGGAATGCTGATGGTGGAACAACCCAAGCTGGGAATTATTTTGGAAGAACGAGTGGTCGAACCCTCGATTCCCGAGCTAAAAGGGCAAGTGAGTTTTGATTGTGGTTCTTGGGACGGTCCCTTGAAAACCAGTCTAGTAGTGATGTGGGAACTCATGGAGCCTTCCTGGTGTCCCCATCCTAACGCAGGCTTAATCTGGGACATGACCGCGGATGTCATGTTGGAAAGGGATGATGATGCGAGTTTACATGATCTGGCCATGATACATCACCTGCTGGCCATGAGGTTGACGAAGAAGAAGAGCAACCCGTCCACGGAGCTGTCCGAGGAAGGTACATCGAGTAATTGGTTGAAGCAAGGCACATGCTTGGCTCAACACAGTGCGATGGAAGGACATGTTTGTAACATGGGACACTGCTTGATTACGCTGAGCGAGCAGCATCGACAACTGGCATGATTGTATGGAAGATTAAGCATGTCAGATAAGAGTGCCATGGAGTTGGTCGCAGACTGCCATGGGGTGACGGACGTAAACCTGATCACAGCCCTGGGATTTTGTAGCATGACGAGTTCGATAGAATCGCTCGAGCGCTTGGAGCGTGCCCATGAGCTAGTGACGTCCCTCAGCGTGGAAATATTCCCTGGAGCATTACAGACAGCGCAAAAGATTGGAGGCTGGCGAGAGGCCCTAGAGAATGAAATGAATCTGAAGGATAGTGAAGCCTATCACAGACCTACTGGTTCAAAATATATGGTGGGTTCAAGCTCCGCGCCATACTGTAATAGCAAGTATCCTACGCACATGGTGGTGATGGATGCGAGGACGCAACAGGTGTTGGTTGACCAACTTTTCTCTGTGCCAAAATGCGTAAGGTTGGCCAGAATGTCAGAAAGGTCATATGACTTGTTGGCAAAGATCTTTCGGGCGGTCCCGAAGAGATCCGAAGGCGAGTTGCAAGATGTTGTGGGTGAAGAGTTCATGAGACTGAACGAAGGCAACGTGAGTGAGTTCCAGAAGCAGAAAGCGAGTGGAGCGTTACCCACTGAATTCCCCACCATAGAAGAGAAAGACGATTTACATAGAATTCTGATGGAAGTGGAACCGTTGCTAGGAGCCTCAGGGTATCGGACCCGAAGGAACATAGTGAGAACCCATGGGGAGTATCCTTGCCACTGCCTGGCGCAGACGTTGTGGTACCCCAAACGCGGGAATCTGATCCTAGTATGGGACGTGGAGGAGTTGTACTCCACGGGGTTGCCCGATCAGAATCAACCAGTGTCAATCGTGGTGGTTAGCGCCGTGCTAGCAGTGAGATGGTTGGAGGCTTATGCGGACACAAGTGAGCAGGAGACGGCCGTGCCGACTCCTGAACAGCTGAGTAACGTAAAAATGAGTAGTGAATTGGATCTTTTCAGAACCACCTGCAAGGTTCTGAGAATACCTAAAGCCATCGAAAGAATATGGTCAAGGCAAAGATTGATGCCTTGGTTCCGTGCAGTGATGACATCTTGGATGTATGAACGCGCGAAGCGTCACATGTCAAGGAACACGGAAGCCTATCAATCTTTCCAGCTAGACATAGGACCAGGAGCCTATAAGAGAGCTTTCCTGACGCATAGAAACGCGGTCACCACGGCGGTGAAGCGAGTAGCTGGAGCGCCTTGTGTTACTGAAGATGAGAAGAAAGAGGTCTTAAGAGCTGACCTAGAACGAAACGTGAGCCTATGTCTTCACAACAGCTTTTGCAGGAACCGGGAGCAGAAGGTGAATGTGGACTTGCTACCTTGTTGCAAACCGAGGCTGTTGGAACAGGAGGGTTGGGGCACGGCCCGCAACTCTCTGGACATCTTAGAGAATTTCTGGAAGACAGTGACGCTGAACATCAGGATGGAGAAATGATGGAGTGAAGATGACCAAAGAAGAGAAGAGAAGGAGAGAAAACTTGATTGTCTTTGTGTGTAAAAACTTGAACAAATCAACCAAGTTTTGATTATTGAACTTGTTAAACTTTTTGTTTTGATTTAGTTTGGTCAGACCAAACTTTGAAAATTGTTGCAATTGTTAAAATTGTTGAAATTGTTGATTTTAGTTACTACTATCTATGTATGTATATAAGGAACATAGGTGAGTATATTTACCTATTTATTCACGACTGAAGTTTTTAACCTGTGTAAGACACAAATTCACTGTGTGGCGACATGGTAAGTTTGAGTAAACTCGCTCGAGAAGGGTGGGTAACTCAATAACCTTCCTAGCCACAGAGTTTCTCAGTTTTAATATTGAAAGGACCGCATAAATGACTAATTATACTTGGTGAGTGAAGTTAAGTTAATTTTAACGGGTGCGTGGCCGTGCCACGTCCCACTTTTTAATCAGAAGCGAAAAGAAGTTTTATAACAAGACGATGTAAGTAGTCAGAAAAGAAATTTTATCTAGGACACTCCTCATGGTGCAAATTTTGTGAAAATGTTGAAAGGCAGTGAGATGTAGTACGATGCCATTTATGAACACGTAGTGAGTTGAGGTGGATTAGATAGATTTCAATTTCTTATGCGATTTGTAAGATTGGTTACAGAAGACTGGATAACTACTTGACGATAACCCGGTATTATGCGATCAATGGGGACATTGATGGAGATTTGTTCGGGGAGTATGTGCCATTCTGCCGGATGACACAGCACGACCTTCCCGCGACAGAAAAAAGAGTAACTAAAGGCCTTATGAACAAAAAAGTGTTGCGACGGAGGGTCAGAATGTTCTAGAATTTTTATTTTTAAAATTTAGATCGGAAGAAGAACATTTCTGAGAAATAGAGAAAAGACGGCCATCTTGAATAAAAAGACGAAAATCAGAACCATGATAGAAATTGTGAAGAACAGTTGTATCAGAGACAGAAAAATTACGGAGCCTCTTATCGTGGCAATAACACACGATAAGGACCTTAGTGACAGATATTTGTGGAGACGGAGGCTTCAGTGGGGGGAGGAGAAATACCACGGAACCCTCCCGGGACACGAAATATAGGAGATAAGAGTGTTATCTCAAGAAAATCACGGGAGCGGAGGCTTGGTCCCCCAGAGACTGTTATATGTGAAGGGACTGGGTAAACTAACTATAACAGCTGCTGTAATGTCCTAGATATTAATTGAACACCGATATTATTTGATATTTCAGAGCATGAGAAGATAGAAAAAGGAAAGGGTCAATCCATCTCCAATGGATTTAATATAGAACTGTCACACAAAAACATATAAAAATAGGTTGTTCGAGCCGTGTTTTTAATGACAATCACGTAGTCTGAGGATCCGAGACTCAGCTATGTGGTTGTGTTCGCATGCAAACGAAAGCTGATCAAAAGTCGTTTGACTGATGGCCTAAAAATGGTAACTTTTTACTTTGCCCTAGACAGACCAGAAAATCAACTGGCAAGGTCGAGACGGTGAAAAACGAGTAGAATTAAGGTAACTGACGCCTGCCAGTCGTTAATAGGAACTTTTTCTACGCTCCGTCGCTGTGTGATATTTGGGCGAATGTTACAAGTAGGCGACTGTTACAATTTTCAATTTTCTTTTCTAGTTTACGGTGGCAGACTCTGTCAAAGGCCTTACAAAAGGAAATGTATCTTGCAATGATTTGAGTAGTTTTTCAAGATTTTTGGCAGAAAGCTTATGATTCGGTAAAGTGAGATGTCGGCTTTGGTGTGCTCATTGTTGATTGGTTTGATTTCACTGGCTTTCCTGATCAAAAGGAAGATTCCCTTGCATAAAGAGGTTTGAAATACGAGCTTGAAGGATTTTTCTATATGAGAGAGAGAGAGAGAGGAAGGCTTAATTTACCCCGTGGGGAGTTTACAATCACAAATAATGAAATGCAAACATAAAACAAAAAAAATATAAATATATAAAATAAACTATGACCGGCAGAAGGTACAGCAGCACTTTCCATACCAAGTACACGGAATGTTTTCTTCGAATGTTTGACGTAGCTTCGTATCATAGAACTTCATAACTTCACGCTTGTACCGGGGGAATGATAGACGGACATCAAGCTTCATGAAATTCAATAGTCTAGGAATACGGTCAAAATAAAAGGACTTTGTCTTCTCGTATTTTCGCTTCTTTAATTTGAAAGAGTATATATCAACACTCCGTAATGATACAGATGGGTGATTTATATCAACAAAATCTAAGGGGTTTAAATCGTACTTGTCCTGAAACAGTTTATGGAAAAACAGAAGATTTGAGATTTCAATATGATATGGCAGAGGATAGATTCCTAACTTTATCAGTGACGTTTTATAATCACCTGACAGACCGATCCATCTCACACATCTTCTGTTGAAAGCTTCGAGCTTGGATAAGTCGGTCTTGTTAGGTATCCAGATAGAAGAACCATAAGTAAGCACAGATAGAATACATGCTTTGTAGAGCCGAACCTTCGTTTGTCTCGGAGTACTGCTCGGAACATTTCGCTTTAACATAAAGTACACTTTGTTGCACTTGAATAACTTTTCAGAAACATGGTGCGACCACGATAAATCAGAACTGAAAATGATCCCAAGATCTTTGACGTCTAAAGATTCATCGATTTTGTGATCACCAATATAGAGATCTGGGTTTTCAGAGCTGTGGTTAAAAAACTTCAGGACTTTACATTTGTCAGGATGTAAATCGAGAGAATTTTCGCCACACCAATTGATAACAGCATCTAGATCGCGTTGAAGTACGGGAACAGAGGTACTGCAGCATTTCAGATCATCAGCAAAGAGGGATGGCTTGGATAAGAGATAATCAGGAAGATCGTTCACAAATAACAAGAACAATAACGGCCCCAGAATACTACCTTGCGGGACACCACTCATAATGCTCACAAAATCAGAGAGCACACCATTGATTCGCACACGTTGAAAGCGTCCAGAAAGATAACTTTTAAGTAATTGGAGAAAGCTAACATCCAAACCGAAATCCGCAAGTTTTTTGAGCAATTTATGGTGAGGAACCGAGTCAAACGCCTTTTTGATATCCGCATAAAAAACAAAAGACGAAATACCAAGTTCGTGATTCCTATAAAGCTCATCACAGAAGTTTAACAGTTGCGTGACAGTTGAACGCCTTGACATAAAGCCGGATTGGTATTTCGTAATTTTCGGCCTAATGCTAGTGTAAATGTAATCAAATAAGATACGCTCCAGACCGAGGGAAAGTTTCGGTAGCAGGCTGATGGGAAGATAATTGGACACATCACTGTGGCTATCCTTCTTGTAAAGAGGAGTTATGTACGCAGTTTTCCAAACATCGGGCCACTTTTTTCGCTTTAAAATGTCTTCATAGAGAGCAGCCACTAGAGGACTCAGTTGAAATGCACAATGTTTTAGGAAAGCCGGCGGGACATCGTCACAGCAGACAGAAGCAGAGTCATTTGCCGACTGAAGAAAATGTAAGACTTTTTCATGACTAACAGACACCTTGCACAACTCAATGGTAGAAGAAGTACTAAGGCTGGTAATCTGAATCTCCCCGGAGGTCTTGAAGACAGACGCAAAAAAGTCATTAAAAAGATTGGCCTTCTCAATAGTAGTGGAAGCAGATCTTTTTGCAAAATGCATTGTGCCTGGGTAGGGAGAAGAATTGCTCAAGCTTTTCAAAATCTTGAAGCAAGAATTGACGTCCATAGTCTCATAGGATTGCAGGAAGCAGACCTTGTCAAGTTCCATTGACACATTTAGACTGTCTACAAGAGTGCTATGATCGTGCATGGGATTGCGCTTTTTCTGGGTGCCAAGTTTATTTAAAAGGTGGACCGTATGTGAAGAATAATAAAACGGCAGATTTTGACGTTTGAGTCTTTTACGGTAGGAAGAAACACGCACACTCTCATTTAGAATTGAGAAAATCACCACGCTGAAGTCATCATACAAATGGGCATACTGCAGAGCATTATAACCAGAATTAAGCATCACGGAGAACGTAGTATAGTCAAAGGAGGATTTGGAGTAGGCTACTGGTCGAATTTCATCGTCTGATTTAGTAGGAAACGTAATGCTGACAGGCTTGTGATCAGAGAAATCGGACTCCAAAACTTCAATATCACCAGGATTAGCACGGTTAAGCAATAGGATATCGAGAATGCTCCCACTGCAATGTGTTGGTTCAAAGATGTGCTGCTCTAGATCATAATCATGAAACAAAGAAAGCAAGTTTGCGTCATAGCTCGAGGAGCTGTAGCAAGAGTACCAGTCAATATTGGGAAGATTCATATCACCCGAGACAAGGAAGTAGCTGTCGTGCAGAGATCCGCGCTTAGCACATTCAGATTTGAATGCAATATGTGCAGTTTCCAAAAACTCACTAATGCTTATAACGGATAATCTGAAATGCGAAGAAGCGGGAGGATTATAGATGACAGCAATGCAAATAAGGAGCGAAGCTGAAACCAATAAAACTGCACAGCCAACAGGGGATTCGCAAACAACCAGTTGAATATGGAACGTAGAAGGAATTGAGCCCTTTATAGCAATAAGGCTACCTCCGTGTTCACCATTTTTACGATCAGAGCGAGCAAGAACAGTGTAATCAGCATACGGGAAAACAAACGATGATTCAACCGTGCTGGTCAACCAGGTTTCAGTCAAGCAAATAATATCACAATTCCATTTGTATAACATATTAACAAACTTCAATCTTCTTTCCAAAGAGAGCATACTTTGGCAATTGAAAAAGACAATCGATAACTTTTTCTCTAGTCAATTTTGCTTTGGCTCAAGTTGTTGCAACTCGTCATCAAGATAAAGCTTCAGGTCACGAATTTTGATCTGCTTGCGATCATAGCCGCCTTCGATTAGTTCACGACGTCGTTTCAGGAGCTGCCTTTCAAGTTCCTGGCCAGCTTTGGTTAGGGACTTGGAAATATAGACAGCATCACAATACTCTTTCAGATTGTAACTCTTGCTTAGAATCTTCCTTGTAGACCAAACAGAATTGAATTTGATTATAACAGGTCTCGGCTTATTTGGATCCGTATTGGGTTTTCCCACGCGGAAGACCTCCTGAATCCCCGTAGAAGAATTTGCCTCGAGATATTCAAGTATATCAGTCACTGATTTCCCATCATCCTCAAAGCGCTTGTTAGCAGAATTGGCAGAGCTTTCAGGTATGCCTTGAATCCTGATCTCGTCCAACTTCTCAAGTAGCTCCGGTGACGAAACAGATGAAACTTTGATTTGGGGTAATTGGGGATCGGTCTTTTCAAGCTTCTCAACAACAACATCAAGTTTCTTTTCAATAACATCAAGACGTTTATCGGCATCTTCCCCTGCATCAACAGCATGAGTACAACTATTTTGATTATACTTAACTTCCCGAAGTTGCGTAACAGCTTCGCGCAACAGGCAAAGTATGCTGTCTTTTTTCAGCTTTCCAGTCAGCTTTCCGAACGTCTCAGTGCCGTCAGCCCGAAGTAGATCATCCACGGTTGGGTAGTAGTCAGCGGTCACAAGGCCAGATGTGGAGTTGAGCCGCTGGGGGGCAGGCTGTGTTCCCTCAGGATCAGTCATAACATATGAAACTATTTAATAAGTTTATCACAACAATTAGGCTATGAGGTAAGTTATTAAGAATAATACTACCTGTGCTGTCGTGTCCACAGGCTTTATTAACGTCTGGTTTTGCTTAATCACTTTTTCTGTCACTTGCATAAAGTTATAATATGAAATTTTATAGTTCTCGGTAGTACTGTCACTTTCTCACAAAAATTCATTCGAGAAAATTGCATGAAGAGATTGCACTTCTATTGGTCGTTTCTTGCTGTTTTTGCAATGCTCTCATAAAGTTCCTTCAGGTACATTTTGTCTGGGAACTGCTTTTTCCTATCTAACAACTTGAGGTATTTCTGCCGTGCTGGCGAAATTGTTCTTTCCGTATTTGGCTTGATCGTTTAAGATTTCAGGTTCAAGATTTTTCTCTTGCCTTTTAATTTCAATTAGAAGCGTTTCCGACCTTTTCGGAGAATACTTCTTTTTTCTAAGCAGAGTTGCATTTTTTCTTTAAGCAAGTGACAGGTTGATAAAGAGATCCAGGGTAGCAGTCCGGATCGGTATCGGTGAACCATTACTGAGGATATTCGTCGATATAATTTTGAAGCCATCAGTACCCTTGTTTTGCCAAATCGACGTTTTGAAAGGCCTTTCGGGTATGCTGTCAACGAAAAGTTTCCAGTCAGCTTTTTGAAGGCAAATTTTTTCTTCGTTGTTGGTAGTGAGGTTTTGAATTTAAAAGAAAACACTGTTTTGTAGACGTGTTATTTGGGCGGTTTGTTCTAGTCTGCATTTTCAATTGATATATCGGCACATGAGTGCTCCACACCTTCTCGTTCCTGAGTCAGGAAAACTTACAGATTTTTACATTTTCGGTTTGGCAGTACTGGACGTAGCCCCATTCGATTAAGCCTCAAGCCTCTCCGTAATGGAAGACTCATAGCTATTCGCGGTTTATGTCACGAGTTACTCTAGTGTTGCAACAGTTTTCGGAAATTTTTAGTTCGTCCAGAGTTTGCTGCAAATCGGCTTTGAGTTCTTGTGTGTTCAATCGAGACTGGCTGTGCGGGTGGGTTCTAATGGCAGGATATGTTTAATAGTGACCGAAGTTGTAGACCTGCACAATGATGCACTCAAGCATGGTTTGCGAGTCGAGTACCCAGTAAGCGGGCCAAGCTTAAGTAATTGCTGTTTTGAGTTCGATTTCGAGCATTATATTACTAATTTTGTGTTTCCGAGTTCGAGTATTTAAAGTTCAAGTATTTTTTTTTTCAATTTTTTACGAGTATTGAATAGTACCCGAGTATTTCAATTACTTTTTAGCTGGTTTTTTACAATATTTTAAGTTCGATTTTTTTTAATATAAATTATTTTTATAGGAGATGGTCATTTTCAATTTCAGCATAAAAATTACCCCTAAGAGTCAAGAGAAGAGATAACGGATGAAACTTATTTACATTCGAGTGTTCGAAGGGCGTGTTCGAGTATTTAGGAAAAAATTCGACGAGTTTTCTGAGTCGATTAAAGGTTCGTTTCAAGTTTTGAGCCGCTACACTTCAGAGTACTCGTAAACCCTGCACTCGTGTTTCAATTCACAATGGATTATTTTGTTAATCAGCCCCCTAATTGCAACGAGGACACCGCCATAGTGCTTGGACTAGCGTTCCATCATACACACTATATCATAGTCGTTCGTGGCTTTTGCATTGGCAAATGTCATTCGCCTAATTAGTTAGAAGATGTTCCTGACATTGAATGTCATGAGTGTTGCTTTTGTCTTTTTTTATCGTATGTAGTCAATTGTTTTATGCCTCCGGCGCTGTATCGACTGACTTTCAATCGGCGTCAATTTTTCTCAGTAGCTTTAAATTAACTATTTGATGTTCCGTCGAAGAGACATTGTCTTTCTGAACGAGAAATTGTCTTGATATGAGAAGGATGTTCTCCATCTTTTGTTCGTCTGGATATAAGTCTGATAAGAGGTACACTTGTTCCGTGTATGATGGTAGCCTCTGAGCAAAGAAGAAGAGGCAGCCAACGCTAGTGTTCGTGGGCTAGCTTCGCTACTAGAGTTCTTGTTTTCGATTGGTCGAAAACGCCTGGTCATTTCACGTCCTCTTTCACGCATGCAATTTATAGACAAGTGGTGATCTTGCGAACCTCTTCCGTATCGTACCCTTTATCGCTCTCTTCTTCTGATTGAACGGTTTCAAGTTCACAATTGAATTCTTCAACGCTTTCAAGTCTTTTCTTTATTTGATCGATGCTCTCCTTTATTTCGCTTAAGTTTTCTTGAAGCTGCCCCTTACTGGTCGTCTGGGTTTCATTGACTCTCTCTCTCGTTGATTAGAATGAACGCATTGGTTACAGAGGAAACGTACGTCCTGGCCGATTTCTTGGGTTCCAAAAAATGCTCGTTCCAACATCCCGTGCAAGCAGTAGTTGCCACAGAAGATACCCCTAAATTCTCAATAAGGAGGGTTGTGAAGAGGCTTAAGTCACTCCGGAGGGTTACTTCGGAGGGTTGTCAGGACACTTCGCCTAACTCGGAGGGTACCTTAATCACTCAAGTTACTTCGGAGGGTCCCCTGAAACTAACTAAGGAGGGTCAATAGAGACTTAATACGCTCCGGAGGGTTACTTCGGAGGGTTCCCTTAAAATTTCAAATTTTTCAAATCTCACTTGGTATGGTCTCCAAGTAGTCTCAGAAGGTGTCAAAACAAGCTAAATTCTCTGAGGGGGTTTGTTTTAACTTCTTTGGAGGGTCTCGTGGAAAATTTCCACAAAGGAGGGTTGTTAAGGAGCTTAGCTGACTCCGGAGGGTTACTTCGGAGGGTTCCCCAAAAATCAAGAAAACGGGGTATTCTACCGCGATAAAGCCTCCAAATGCGATGTAACTGACTTTAAACCAGGTTGGGTGACACGGTCAACCCTCCCAGTAGGATAAAAAGGTGATCTTATGAAAATTTCTGCCGCTCGGTTCACTAAAATTTGGACCCTCTGAACCAACAAATTCTAAAAAAAATTTCTTTTCCGAGATTATCAACCCAAAAACGGTTGCGGTCCGGGAAAGTGGCCAAAAACATCGACTTATGGTACCAAAACTATCCCGATCGGTTGGCTAGTCTTTGAGAAATCGCCAAAAACGCGTTTGTCAAAATGGCCTTTTTCACCACCTATATAGGTTCTGAAAAACTTTTTCCGCAATTCCTATTGGAAGTGCCTGCAAATACTTAAAACGAGCGTGGTAGCCCCGTGAGGCACTGGAACAATGCAAAAAACTGGACCAAAATTGGTTTGGAAACAAATATTTGGTCAATAACCATCAAATTTGGACCCTCCGATTCCTTCTTTTTCCAAACTTTAAGTCGTTAGCTCTATCCACGGAGCTAATCGGAGGGTTGCTCAAAAAATACTCTAGTAACCGGGCACGTTATGCTGATACACTCCCGACGCAAAATTTTTTATTGCTTTAACTCTAAAAACTCAAAAACTCGATCACCAAAACAAATTGACGAAATTGGGAAAATTATCAAAATCTTGATCGAAAAATTTTGTTTTCGCCAACTTCTACTAAGTCTTTTTCCGTGCGGTTTCTTTAGTTAGAGGGATCGAACTACTTAGTAACTCCCCGTATAAAAGCTGTTTGCTGTTTGGAAAAGCTCGGATATCCACAACCTTGGGGGTTAACAGTTGGGGGTTAACAAAATTGGGGTGTTCCTTGGGTCTAAATAGGAGATAAGTAATTTATAGTAAGGACAAAAATCTATTAGTAGTCGTTAGTTAATATTACTATACCCTCTTTTGAACCAAAATACTCGAATTAAGACCCTTAACTTGGAAGTTTGTGATCGATGGAGGGTACAATCGGACCGCGCCCATCGTGCCCCCCACCTCTGAAGTTTTAATGAAATAGTACCCGAACGATACTAAAAATGTTTCAACGATACCCAACAGTCCTTGTGAATGTTGTCCCTGATGCCCCTGTTGAGTGTGGAACACGTCGGTCAGCTTGCCACTCTACCCTCCGGTCACCGGCAAAGTTACCATTAACGTGCTTAAATACTCAAATTAAATTACACTCAAGGGAGGGTACCCAACCGGTCACCAAAACACACAATCTTTCTATCAGAAATGATATAAATCAATCTGAAACAACAACAAATAGGAAGGTCAGATCACATCTCGTCCGGAAATAACATATAAATTGTCACTTTATGTTTTTTATTGTTTCTGGTCTTTTTTGAATTTTTTACTGTTTTTTGTACTTTTTTGTTTTCAAATTAAAATTTTTTTGGCTTTTTCTTGGTTATACAGTTTTTTTTTGGTTTTACGCTTTCTCTTTGATTGTTTTTGGTCACAAAAACGTTGACACAAGCGGGCTCATGACTTCCCACCTAACCCTCCGGCCCCCCGGAATTTTCGCTCTTAACTAAGTTAAAAAGCTAAATAATACTAGGCACGAGGGTATGTGCCTAAATAATAGAAGGGTACGTACCTTCCCCCTAGTACAACAAAGGTCACTAGGGCTTCTAACTCAGGCATTCGCCCGGAGCGGAGGTGTTCGTTGCTGAAGCGTTTGCTGATCATGATGGTCTCACGCCTTTAGCAGGCCACCCAGGAGCGCCATAAAAACGTCTATTAAACATTTGCCCAAATACTACACAGTGACAGAGCGTAGAAAAAGTTGGACCCTCCGAACCAACAAATTCTAGAAAATTTTTCTTTTCCGAGATAATCGACCCAAAAACGGTTGCGGTCCGGGAAAGTGGTCAAAAACGTCGACTTATGGTACCAAAATTATGCCGATCGGTTGACTAGTCTTTGAGAAATCGCCAAAAACGCTTTCGTCAAAATGGCCTTTTTTCACCACCTATATAGGTTCTGAAAGACTTTTTCCGCAATTCCTATTGAAAGTGCCTAAGAATACTTGAAACGAGCGTAGTAGCCCCGTACGGCACTGGAACAATGAAAAAACCGGACCAAATTGGTTTGGAAACAAAAATTTGGCCAATAATTCTCAATTTTGGACCCTCCGTTTCCTTCCTTTTCCAATCTTTAAGTCGTTAGCTCTATCCACGGAGTTAATCGGAGGGTTACTCAAAAAATTCTCTAGTAACCGAGCACGTTATGCTGGTTCACTCCTGACGCAAAAATTTTTATTGCTCTAACTCTAAAAACTCGAAAACTCGATCACCAAAACAAATTGACAAAATTCGGAAAATTATCAAATACTTGATCGAAAAATTTTGTTTTCGCCAACTTCTACTAAGTCTTTTTCCGTGCGGTTTATTTAGTTAGAAGGATTGAACTACTTAGTAACTCCCCGTATAAAAGTTTTTTGCTGTTTGGAAAAGCTCGGATATCCACAATCTTGGGGGTTAACAGTTTGGTCGAAAATCGGTAATTTTCAACAAAATTGGGGTGTTCCTTGGGTCTAAATAGGAGATAAGTAATTTATAGTAAGGACAAAAATCTATTAGTAGGCGTTAATGAATATTACTATACCCTCCTTTGCACCAAAATACTCGAATTAAGACTCTTAACTCGGAAATTCGTGATCGATGGAGGGTACAATCGGACCGCGCACATCGTGCCCCCCACCTCTGAAGTTTTAATGAAATAGTACCCGAACGATACTAAAAATGTTTCAACGATACCCAACAGTCCTTGTGAATGTTGTCCCTGATGCCCCTGTTGAGTGTGGAACACGTCGGTCAGCTTGCCACTCTACCCTCCGGTCACCGGCAAAATCCCCATTAACGTGCCTAAATACTCAAAATACACTCAAGGGAGGGTACCCAACCCGTCACCAAAACACACAATCTTTCTATCAGAAGTGATATAAATCAATCTGAAACAACAACAAATAGGAAGGTCAGATCACATCTCGTCCGGAAATAACATATAAACTGTCACTTTATGTTTTTTATTGTTTCTGGTCTTTTTTGAATTTTTTACTTTTTTTTGTACTTTTTTTGTTTTCATTGGCTTTTTCTTGGTTATACACTTTTTTGTTTGGTTTTACGCTTTCCCTTCAATTGTTTTTGGTACCGGGACATTGGGACAAACGGGCTCGTGACTCCCCACCTAATCCTCCGGCCTCCGGATTTTTCGGCGTTAACTAAGTTTAAAAGCTAAATAATACTAGGCGGAGGGAACGTACCTTCCCCCTTGTACAACTAAGGTAAATAGGGCCTTTAACTCGGGCATACGCCCGGAGAGGAGGGTTCGTCGCTGAAACGTTTGCTGATCATGATGGTCTCATGCCTTTAAGAGGCGCACCCAGGAGCGCCATAAAAACGTCTATGTAATATTCGCCCAAAAACTACACAGTGACGGAGCGTAGAATAATTTGGACCCTCCAAACCAACAATTTCTAAAAAAGTTTTCTTTTCCGAGATAATCAATCCAAAAACGGTTGCGGTCCGGGTAAATGGAAAATGGTCAAAAATGTCGACTTATGCTACCAAAATTATCCCGATTGGCTGGCTAGTCTTTGAGAAATCGCCAAAAACGCTCCTGACGCAAAACCCGACATAATGGCCTTTTTTCACCACCTATATAGGTTTGAGAGACTTTTTCCGCAATTCCTTTTGAAAGTGCCTGAAAATACTTGAAACGAGCGTATTAGCCCTGTACGGCACTGGAACAATAGAAAAAACCGGACCAAATTCGGTTTGGAAACAAAATTTGGCCAATTACTATCAAATTTGGACCCTCCGATTAATGACAGTTCTATATTAAATCCATTGGAGTAGGATTGACTCCTTCCTCTTTCTAGCTACTCATATTCTAAAATATCAAACAAAAGCGGTGTTTATTCAAATGTCTATAGCATCAGAGTAGCTAAAAAGTCAGTTTGCTATAATCCCTCACCATACACCGTCTCTGGGGGGCCGAGCCTTCCGTGTTTTTCCTGTAATAACGTCGTTACTACTCCCAATTCATGGCACGGGAGGTTACTTCTCTCCACTACTTCCCCTTTGAAGCCTCCCTTCTCGCTAATTCCTTCCGCTAAGTGTGTTATCGTGCGTGATCGTCACGATAAGAGGCTTCGTTTTTATATCGTTATCGTCCGACTGTTTTTCACTATTTTTGCTGTTCTTCTGATTTTATCACTTTTTCTAGTCAAAATGGCCGTTTTTGTATTTCTGAGAAATATTCGTTCGACAATCGAAATCTTGAAAAATTAAAATTCTCGAATATTCCGACCCTCCTTTGCAGTAATTTTCAACCATTAAGGCCTCTACTTCTATTTCCGTGTTGCGTCGGAAGGTTGCGCTGTGCCAGACTGGCAGAGTGGCACACTTCCTGATTTCGTGGCACGGGAGGGTAGGGATCCGCTCCGGATGTCTCACTGGACCTTCCTTCCTTCTGATCTTCCTGAGTTTAGCGTCAAATCATGTCGTGTTATCACGATAAGCTTCGTATTTCTGTTTTCTTTTTCAACTGATTTTCGTCTTGTTAATTCGGTTGTCTCTCTCGGTTCTGTTTAATTGTCCTTTTCTTGTCAAAATGGCCGTTTTACATTTCTGAGAAATATTCCAGCTCAAATCCAAATTTTGATAATTCAAAACTCTAAAATATTCCGACACTATTTTTCACTACGAATTTGATGCTAACGTCCTTAACGTCCATTTTTGTTTGCGTCGGCGGGTTCGACAGTGCCAATCCCGGGGAATGGCACATGTCCGTAGACAATCCCTTTAAGACCTGATTCAGAATGAAGCTTCTTAAGGATGATGATAAGTTTGGGAATACTGAGGGGTTGGTAATTATACTGAGAATAGTTGCTGAAGTGGGCGGTGATACTGTTGTTAATTATGTGACAGATGAGGTTACCCTTGCGGCGTTGAAGGTTACATCTGTTTCTGAATAGATTGTGGTCGATCTTGAGCCCTAGATTTGGGGTTCAAGGATAGGCCGCGGATAAAATATAACTTGTCGGAAACTTTTGTCGCTGTACTTCAGTGATTGTGTCAGATTTTCAAGACAACTAGATCCAATGATATAAACCATAAGGGGTCACACTTGTCATCTTCTTTTATAATTATCACTTCCATATCTAGAAAATTCCAAGGATTTTAACTGGAATACGTGATGAAGGGACTCCTGACTAACTTCGGTTACTATGATACTTTTGACCTTCTGATTACCCTTTTAAAAAAATAAGGGGTCACAATAAGGCTTCCCCGGAGTTAATTTCTTTCCTAAAAGACACTATTTGATATGTTTATAAGTTGTTGTCCACTAGTAAGTGTTATGATGTTGCTCATGTTGAGATGCAATGAAAATGTCTGATCTCAGTTTGTGGCTTGTCTCATGCAAATAAAAAAATTTTCACAGATTTGTATGGCTTGAATAGCTGTTACCCTGATGTCGTGGAAAAGATGATGTTGATCCAGTAGGTTTTCGTTGCAACAAACTATACCATCGTGAGTAAACGTCAAAATCGAAGTCGATTAGTTTAAAAGGTACTTGCTGGCAAGGTTTACCTATCTAATTTCTGTAATGATCACATTTTAATCTGACATTCCCCTTTCACTAAGCTTTCTTCTTGATTTTCTCAGACGTTTTTATAGCTGATAATTCCAAAACGGTTGCATTACTTCCTGGCTTCTGATTTATTCTCTTAATTTGTCACCCTATTGACCAACAAACACGCAATACATTGGCGTCGGATAACTTGAATGGCATCAGCAGCGGTTCAGCCGCACAGAATGCCCCTTCCTAAGATGGACAGTCTCAAGTCGCAACACTCAAGGGTAAATTATTCAAGGAATGTTGGCCATGATAATTATATAGTGCACGCTAGTTTCCCTTAACAGTTATTTGCATATCGCTTGAAAATCTTTAATCTAGTTTTATTTCAAATATTAGGAATAATATAATTTTTAAAATTTGAAATGATCAAAGAGATTTCACAATTTTTTGACGTTGCTTAAAGCTACAATTTTTATTACATGTACCAAAATCAAACTTTGCCTGTTACTAAACATTGGAACTAAAAGATATTTTGATCTTTTTAATCCGAACTTTTGAAAAATGGGGAGGAATTTTTTATTCGCGTGTGTTTTAATTTTTTATACTTTTTTTGTTTTCCACGCAAAATCAGGTACCACAAATAATCATCGGATTGTGTTGAGTGATATATCATATTAAAGCCCTTTCAGTCGCAATTCGAACGACCTTAAAATATTTCCCAGTGTTCAGAAAAACCGGATTGAAATTTTTGGTTTTATACTAATTTCGTTCTAATAAGGTGAGCGTCCAAGGTTGGCATTGGCTTGTTTATGTTTAATTTAGGCCGTGAAAACTTAGTATCACTCGGGTAAATTAGTTTTTGGAGTTTTATGGCGGCATTTTTTGAATCAAAAACTTCAAATAATTTCTGCTAGAAATTTTTTGTTGAATTTTTTAAGCGATTTTTTTTTGTGTTTCGAGTTTTTTTCCAGCAAAAAACGTTTTCCAATTGGTCAATTTTGGTATTACTGTCGAAGTTCTATTTTTCGTTCAGATCTTTTCACCACACCGCGCAGAAAAAAAAACGACACATTTTTTTGCGTTTTTTTAAGACTGGTCGTATTATTCTGGGCTACTTGCCCAGTAACCGGCTATGCTTGTTAAGAGTAATGAACGTAGTGAAGACTCTCTTATATAGGTCTTGCTGATTTTTTTGACATTTTTTATGACTTTTCGCTGTTTGACTTGTGGTTTCTTTTTAAGTTCAGTGCATTTCTATCGAACAGCAATATTGTAAAGGTCACGAAAAACGTGATCGACTTCTTATTTAAAAATGAAAATTAATTATCAGATTTCCCAGCGAAATAAAAGTTTTACCTATTGAATCCAGTTTCCTCAAATTGGGTCAATTTTAACAAAAAAAAGTGTCCAGCATAAATTGTTCTACAAATTCAAAGAGCTTTAAGGCCATCTAATTTTTAACTAGAAATTCAAAAGTTGAAGATTTTAGAAAAAAAACAAATAGTTTTTTTTCAGTTTCTCTGCGTTCATTGCTCTTTTCCAACTGCCAGTTGGCTATGTTTTAATTTTCAACTTGTTGAATTCCGCTTTCCTTGTGATTAAAAATCGATGCATGTGATTTTACCAGGGGCGGGCAGGGGGAAGACCTTCCCCTGAAGGATTCGATCCCCTGCCGACCCAAAGGGATCCCCTTTTGGTACTTTTTAAGAAATCCATTTTTGGCCAACCGACCCTAAAGTATTTTAAAGGCGCCTTTGGCGACAGTATATACTAACTGTTTTTCAAAAACTTTAGTGCTTGATGATTGCTCGGAAAATCAATTTGGTCGACCTAAAAAAGGTCGTCAAAATTTTCGAAAGTTTTTTGAAAATCCGCCCCTCCTTGAGAAAGTTTTAGATCCGCCCCTGGATTTTACTATATTACCTATTCTATCCTTGCAATGATTCTTCGAAAACGATATTTCTCTCACTGTTTAGCAACTGAATTAATTGAAATGCATCATAAATTTTCACTTGAACTGAATGAAGTTTGTTTTTGTTCTAGGTTTTGACTAAAAGTACTCAGATTTCAATTAGTTATGTTAATGCATGGCCTGAAAAAACTTTAGTAATTAAATAATTAGCTGATTTAAGTGACAAATAATATTTCTAGGGATCAGAAGAGTCTTATAGTGGCGCAGCAGGAATAACAGGAGGAAGAGCCTCCATGTCTGACCTTTCACTGCACGACGAAGACACGAACAACAATAACAGTTCCAACTCCAACGGAGCACCGAATTCCTCTACGAGTGGGTCCGGGGGTAATGCAGCGAATGCCAATGGAGCCAATCGGGAGATGACGAAAGCAGAATTAGAACAAGTGGCCTTTGATGCTTTGGAAAAGGCATATGTGAGTTTCAATGTTCCTTATATCGTTAATTCATCAGGCTCACCGTTTATTATGCAGCGTTACAAGGGTCAATTTTTATATCTATTATTATATATTTAAATGCGGCCTTCTTTATTTCGCCACGTTTAAGCTTTTTCAACATAATATTTTTGCATGCTTAACGAAAGAATTTTTTCACGTTTAAGCTATATCGTATATTGTAATGGTTAGGGTTTTTTTTCGATTTTCCACTTTCAATTCAGTGGTTATTTTCCGAAAACTTTTCGAAAACTTAATTAAATTTTATTTTAAAAATTTGAAATTCCCAACCCTGTAAATGGGGGCTATAGAGTACTTTCAGGGGTTGCGAATCTTGCCTCCAATTATGACTGCTCAAATTTTGTATTTTTTCCAGATGTGACATTTTTTGTGTTCTTTTTTTCAGTTTTTCAGAAAAACCTTTTTTTTTCTCTCAGTAGTTGCAAATCTGGCCTCCAAATCTGGCTTCAAGGACTCTCAGTAGTTGCAAATCTGGCCTCCAAATTTCTCCAGAGGCCCATTAAGTTTTCGAGATGACGCTCTTATGGTTTTTCAAAATAGGAATTAAAAAAATTGTAAATCTTGTAATTACCAACCCTGTAATTGGTTGCAGTCAGAGTACACTAAAGATTGCAGATATTGTT
This sequence comes from Symsagittifera roscoffensis, assembly GCF_963678635.1. Lineage (NCBI taxonomy): Eukaryota > Metazoa > Xenacoelomorpha > Acoela > Convolutidae > Symsagittifera > Symsagittifera roscoffensis. The sequence goes on along the minus strand of NC_087063.1, from coordinate 68,848,611 downwards.
TCCAATGTATGCGGATTTTTATGAATCGTCGAAAAAAAATGAAACACCGGAGGTGTGCTACACGCTAGTATGCTTTATAGTAGGGTTAGTCTGTTATAGGTGTTGATATTCCATACCATGAGGACTAGGTACCATGAAAGATTATTAAAAAAGATCCACAAAAAACGTTTTTCGACGAGTTCAAGTAATTATCATTATGCTTTATGTGAGTGATAAATTTTATTGTCATTGCAGACAAAGCCAGTGGCGTTCTCAGTGCGCACCAACATAGACTACGACGGGACTCAGGACGAGGAAGTGCCCTATTTAGGCAGGGCCATCAGCTTCAACAACAAAGACTTCCTGCACATTAAGGAGGTCAGCATTCACTCGCTTGTTATTCAAGTCCAATACGTGTTCATTCTGAACAAAAATGCATCGATTGACGTTGTTTGTTACGAATAAAACGTTGTCCCTCTTGTTGTTGACAGAAGGCTTAATTGTCTGAAACACGAAACTGTAGCTTTATTCATTCTTAGGTATAATTAGTATATTAAAGGAATATACAAATTGCTGCAGCTAGTAGAAGTTACAATTTTCCCTTTCACTTAGTTCAGATTTTTTGATTAGATAGTTCGACATGTTTTGTGTTGGTGTTGTGTAGAAGTTCAACAATGACTGGTGGATTGGGAGGATTGTGAAGGAGGAGGGAGACATTGGATTCATCCCCTCCCCCGCCCGCATGGAGGCACTACGCATGTACCAGTCCCACAAGAGAACCACGGCAAAAGAGTGAGTAGTCCAAACTGGACCACTTAACGGGAATTCATATTTGGATCAATTGCATAATTGCACCCTTAACCAATTACGTTACGCCATCCGTTGTTGACCGGGTGATTTGTTTTAAAAGCGTTAATTCACAGTTCTTTAGACTGATCAGCGCTTGGATGGGAGAAGCCTCTGCACTAAATGTTGCACCAATTCACGGGTGAACTTAAACAACGAACTACGAAATTATAGATCAGTCTATCTCAGTATATAGTGGGCTCAAAAATGACTTAACTAGTCTTGAAATTCGATTATTGTGACGGTCATTTAGAATATTCTTTCTTCTTTAGGCTGGCATTAAACTAACTGAAGGTATCTTTCCATAGTTGAATTTTTTAACGTGCAAGTTTAATATAAATTTTCTATCAATTCCAATCTTCTTTCATTAAAGCTTCTGCATTTGATGCCAAAGTGTGCGTTGATCTATGAGTTAATTCGCCTCACAAACAGCTGCTTAGTTGTCAGTTTGTTGAAGTAATCTAATAAACGTATCAGTCTATGCAGTACAGGCTTAAAGGAATGTTTATTTTCTGGCTGTGACCGTGTTAATGTTTTCGCGGCTATAGAGGAATGACAGGCGAAACGCCCCCTGCCTCAGGTAACACAACAAGTCAGATGGATAACTCCGCAGCGTTTGTCATGTTATACGAAGAAGCGAAGTTGGAAATTTAGGGGTTCTAGGCCAACATTGAGCATCGCAGTCCCCCTTTTCCCCAGTGATTTCCAAATGATTGCTTTGAGTGTAAATAAACCAGCCGAAGTATAAACCAACCAAAAGTTCCCACAGCGTGTAAACCAGCCGAAAAAAAAACGTCATACGAATGAATTTTGCATCACTTTCGAAATGTTACAAATTATGAAATAACAATTACGTATTTTCGGATGGTTCATAATTCGGCTCCTTTATACTTCGGCTGGTATATACCACCGATTGCACTCGATCGTTTATAATGACCCTTGCGATTAGCAAGGCTATTGCAATCGGGTCTAGACCTTTTCTCGTTAGTTCGCAGATTCATCAGTTTACTTTATCAGCATATCAGGTTCTGGCTACCAGTTTTACCTGTTTGGTGAAGAGACAGCCCATATGTTTGGGACGGCAAAGGTACAGGGCATGGGAGTTGTACTTAAGTACAAATCGAAAATTTTCTGCTGCGTGAAAAATGAAACTGAAAATGAAAATTTTAATAATAGAAAGTCGTTTTGATTTATTTCTATTGGTGCAAGTTAACTGGGTGATATGAAATTTTAGTTTTTTTTTTCAAATAATTGTAACAAAATTTTTTCATCTACGATTTAATATTTTTGGTTTTTTTCTTTTGTCTTCATTTCTAAGAGTAATGACCGTAGTGAAGACTCGTATAAGGGTCTTGCTTATTTTTTTGTATTTTGTTTTTTGAATCAGGAAAGTGTTAAAATGCTCTAATAACTATAGATGTGCATTCATACATATTCAGGCATTTATGCATGGACGTAGGTATATAAGCACTTATTGAGTTAAATTAAAATTCATCTGCAGAAAGTTACGAGAATAGCGCCTTCCGTATACGAATGCGGAAATAGCGCGAAAAAACGTGAACGATTTCTAGTTTCGGAAGTGGAATTTAATTTTTAGATTTCCAGCGGAATAAAAACTTACCTATTGAACCAATTTTCTCAAGTTGGTTTGATATTATCAAAAAGCGCCAATCATAAATTGTTCTAGAAATTCAAAGAGCTTAAACAGTGGCCAAGTTGTGTAGAGCAGTTCTTTTGTTTGCTAGCGGGCTGTGGTTTGATTCATGAGGGTGTTAATTTTTCAAAATTTGATGTTATTTTTTCTTATTTTTAGCTTTTTCAAACAACTTCTTTGCGCTTTACCGGCTATGCTTGCAAAGATAGCTTTAGCCTCGATGTCGTTAATAAAAATTTAACGGGACAGTCAATGTTCGACAGTCAAAATGATCGGATCAGTTCCCACAGCATTAATGATTTTTCGTTCACGAAAAAGTGATTTTTTATTTATTCAAGTTTGATTTTTCGCGGATTGACTTATTATTTTCTACGAGTCGATAAACATAATTCGAACTCTTATATAGGTGCTGATGATTGTTTTTGTTTCTGTTTTTTTTGCAGGAAAAGTTAAATTTTGTTCAGGAAGGAAATTTACTTTTTCGCGGTTCGACTCCTGATTTTTCAAAGTTCTGTTCGTTTCCTTTGTTAAAAGGAAGGCAAACTCCATTAGCATACAGCGAACTCCATTAGCGAACAGCAAAATTGTAAAAGTCACAAAAAACGTGATCGACTTCCAGTTTACAATTTACTGTTAAGATTTTCCAGCGGAATAGAAAAATTACCTATTGATCCAGTGCTCACATATTGGGTTAATTTAATCAATAAGTTATCAGTCATAAATTGTCCTGGAAAATCAAAGAGCTTCAAGAACATATATTGTTTCTGTACATTTCGAATGTTGAGATTTTTTTTAAAAATTAACAGTATTTTTTTTCTGTTTAATTGTGTTCACTGGAAATTCGAAAGGTGGAAAACTTTCAATCAACTTTTTCGGTTTCCTTGTTTTTCACTTTTTTCCAACTGTCTATTAGCTATATTTACAAAGTTTAGATTTGTTAATTCATCTGCACGTAATCATAGTCATCCAATTTGAAATCGCAAGTTGTGCGAAGCTCCGCTAAATTTTAATTAACTTGGCCATATACTTTGTATCGCAAGTGGTGCGAAGCTCCGCTCCGCCTCTGCGTGTAAATAGGAAAGTTGGTGTCAGCTGGTTTCTGAATGGAATCTATAGCCATCCAAGTTTGGGGATAGAAATTTTTTGTTTAAGGTTAAAATGGGAAAGTGTCTTAGTTTGTCTGAAAATTTTCGTAAACATCAATGGAATTTTGCATGACTAGAACTTTATCTTCGATTAGATAGATATGTTGGACCTTGTTTAGCATTGCATGGGAGGATATTTATTTTTTTCTGTTGATGTATCTTGTTTGAAAAAGACAAGGGCGTTACTTTTCTTGAATATTTGCATGTCTAATAATTCCATTGTCTGACAACTTCTGCTGACATTTTGTATATGCTCTTCAGGAACCGAGGCTGAGAATGACACGGATGATGGAGGCGGCTCCTCCTCTTCAAAGAAGGGACCCCTTGGCAAAAATGCTCGTAAGGGCACCTTCTTCCGCAGAGGTGATAATGTACCTCCCTATGATGTTGTTCCCTCCATGCGACCAGTTGTGCTTATTGGACCTTCTCTCAAGGGATACGAGGTATTTTTTCGCGTGTTTCTCTAGATAAAAATAAGGCGTCTTTGGCAAAGAATCGCGTGATCTAACGCGTTTACTGAGCCGAGTGTTGAGGTAGCTCCCTTCAAATGATTGTAAATTTAAATTAATCCATCAAGAGGAATTGACTAATTAGAGATTGGTTGTTTGGGTTGTTTACGTCACATTTATTTTGTTTTTCCTCATCTGTACGTCACATATTTTAGTACAGGCTTAAGGTTTTAGCCTTTCCGTGCGAAATATTTGTGCGAGTTCCTTTGAAATGCCTTAAAATGTGACAAAAAATGTTTATTGTGCAGGTGACAGACATGATGCAAAAAGCCTTGTTTGACTATCTGAAGCACAGATTTGAGGGGCGTATTGTGATCACTCGGGTCACCACGGACATTGCCCTGGCCAAGCGAAGTGTCCTCAACAACCCCTCGAAGAGAGGAGGAGGGGGGCTCATGGACAAGGGTGCCAGATCAACATCCCTCAGTTAGTAGCATATCAGAAATTCAATTAGGTTTTTAAGTTCTCTATCTTTAATTACGTGTAAATGAACGAAGTGATTGTCACTTATATAGATCGTGATGTGTTTTTTCCCGTATAAAGTCCTTAAGTTTACTCAAATTTGGTAACGCTACTATTTTGTAATGAAAATAGTAGCTTTAAAAAATACCGAAATTGTTAATGATGATTGTAAATCATTGGTTGTGGTGTGTGTTTTAGTGGAAGTGCAAGCTGAAATAGAGAGGATCTTTGAGCTGGCCAGGTCTCTTCAGCTGATAGTGTTGGACTGTGACACCATCAACCACCCCTCCCAACTGGTGAAGACATCCCTCGCTCCAATCATCGTTCACCTCAAGATCGCATCTCCCAAGGTAACTATATTTGAATTTAATTTGTCTCAAAATTTTTAAATATTCATGAAATTGTAAAGGTCGTGGTGATTTTTTGTTCGTTTTTTTTCAGGAAAAAATTGTGAAGTGTCTTCTCGCAGAAATTCGATTTTTCGCGTTTAGGCTTTAAAGTGTAAAGGTTACGAAAAACGTGATCGGTTTCTAGTTTCGAAAGTGGATTTTTTTTCAGGTTTCCCAGCGGAAAAAATTATCTACTGGTCCAGTTTTCTCAAATTAGTTTAACGTTATCGAAAAAGTGGCAATCATAATTTAATCTTGAACTTCAAAGAGCTGTATGGGCATATACTTTTTTGTAATTGGAAAATTTGAAAAAACAAGCTTTTGACTCAATCAACTCAAGAATTTATTGTTCCGACTTTCGATACGAAAGTAACGGAATATTTGTGCTCGGGGTGGGTTTTTTTTCTTCAGACAAATTTCGACTTTTTAACTAGCCATTTTTGACGGACTTTTTAAATATCATTCAAAAGGTATTGTTGTCCTGAGCTTAAATTTGAAAAGATATTTCACCTGTGATCATTTTTCGTAAAGTTATGAGGGTTTCAAGATTGCCATTTTGACCAATTTGGGACAATTAACGCGCGATGTAATTCGCGCTATTAACGCGTAAGCGGAGGTTTAATCCGTCTTATAAATCGTTCCAAATTGGTTGAGCGAAGCTTATTTGCCATAATTGATGTGTTACAAGGAACGAAAACTATCTTTTTGTACTTACTATGGCGTGTGGGGGGATGATTTTCATAAAAAATTTCAAATTTTAGAAATTTTTTTTTAAAATTTCATATAATGTTTTTATATGTTTTTACTGCTGCTCCATAAACCTTCAAAAGCAGTCGGAACATTCAGGGCTTCGCCCTGATACGAGCAGTCTTGTTTCTGTTTCCTTGCGTTTATTAACTCTTTTCAAACTTTCTGATGGCTATGTTTGTTCGTTTTTTGGGAGTGCTACTTTTTTTAGTTTTCTCGTTTGTATTCAGGAGGTACAACTTCGCTTCTGTGTTTACACAAGCGAGCGTAGAGTCATATTACGAACTCAACTGACCAATAATAAAAGTGCTCATTTTGGTGGAACTTTTGTTGCTTAGTATTGTCAGCTTATGACTATGTATTCTCTTATTTATATGTAACTAATGTCGAATCTCCTACATAAGGACACTTGTGTAGGGAAGTCGACTCTGAAACTTGGATGTCTGGGGACTGAGTTTTAATTCCCGTGGAGGTCTTTTATTTTTCAATTTTTTTACCCTCGCAAACGTTTTTCGCTTGACTTTTTTTCTTGACATTTACACAAGCGAGCGTTTGCGAAGTGCATCTTCCACTCTGTGTTACACTTTTGACCATTAGGGTACTAGTATGCGAAGTGCATCGTCCACTCTGTGTTACACTTGCGACAATTAGGGTACTAGTTTGCGAAGTGCATCTTCCACTCTGTGTTACACTTGCGACAATTAGGGTACTAGAATTTTTGTCTAACAGAAATGCTAGAACTCCTTAGTGAAGTGCTCAATTTCATGAAATTTCAAGGTAAGTTACAAAATCGCGTTTAGATTAAATTTGGTTTTCATCTTCTTTTTTTTGGAAAAGTTTTTCAGCAAATTTTTTTAAGGTAGAGGTTGGAAAAATGTTTAGTCATATTTTAGCTCATCTTTTGTGGGAATGTCATATATATTTTTTTTGGTGTAATGGGAGTATACCCGGGTATGTGTCTCCTTAGTTGCCGCTTCATACCCTTTGATACTAAAATTGATTTACCCTCTCAATTGCCTTTCTCATAGGGATTTCTTCAAAATCAAATTCTTTACACTTGCAATTAGCTTAGTGTGTTCTTACGAACCTTCTTGTTTTTAACCTAGCTCGCAAATAAAAGTGTTAGTTAAAAGTCTTCACTAATATGGAAATTTCACTGTAGCATTGGAAATCGCATAGCATCTGTTCTCTGCTTTATTTGTGGCTAGTCTTTAGTGCATATTAAGCGTCCGTGGCCGAGTGGTTAGTGTATATTAAGCGTCCGTGGCCGGGTGGTTAGCGCGTACTAAGCGTCCGTGGCTGAGTGGATTAGGAGACACTAAGTCTTTAGGTCGCAGGTGCGAATCTCAGACGTTGCGGATTTTTTTTGTTTTAATAATTCGAGGCCTATTTCTTTTTTATTGCATTTTATAGAGCTGCGTTTTGTCGTGTTCTCGCAAGTGTTTGCAAAGCGAAGCTTCTTCTCTGTGTTTTATGTCAAGATTATTTTTTCCCCGTTGAATAGCTCTCATCTACGCTTTTTCGACTTTCGGAGAAAAGATGGGATATTTGTGCTCAGTGTTGTTCTTTAGATTCGACACTGACAAAGTTTTTGTAATAGCAATTGATGACGTTTTCTTTAGTATCGTTAGTCTGAGCTATGGGCATCTTAGCTTTCAAACTTAAGAATGATATAACACCTGTAATAGTTTTTAGTGTCAATGAAACTAGTGACGACACGTATATAAGTCGTGTTGATTATTTTGATGTAATTTTCTGGCTCAAATTTGATTCTTTGTCTGATTTTCGGCTTCCTTTTAATTCAATTCATATTTGTTTGCCTAAAGGAAGGTGTAAATTTACGAAATTAAAAATGGCGCGAAAAAGGTCAATGGCTCTGAGAAACGCATCGAACGTAGAAGGGCAGTAAAAAGATAGTTTCGTCTTGGTACAAGAGTAGTTATAGTAGGAGAGCATCTGTTATAGTCTTCCTTACACTTTTAAATTGTATGCACTGAATGCAGTGTGATTGAAAAGGTAGTAGCTAATGATGTTGTTTTGCTCTTCAAAGAATCTTTAATGAACTCTGTACTGGTTATAGGGTGGAGCTAACAAGAAGGTAACGATCGAGTGTTTTCTCTCTTGGTGCTTTGATGAGGGTTTATGAGAAGCCTCTATTTAAAGGTCCTCCACTTGTATCCCTTTTCTGGTGTGAGAAATGAAGCGTGAATTCATGAGTGGTTTTTCGATTTGATTAAACTCCTGTGCCGTGGGGGTAATTTGGATCATGGGTCGTTTAGGTGATGCAGCGTCTGATCAAATCCAGAGGCAAGGCCCAGACAAGATACATCAACGTGCAACTTGTGGCCGCAGAGAAACTGGCTCAATGTCCTCCGGTTAGTCTCCCCTCTGATACAAAAAGTATGTTTTTAAACTATAGCTAAATAAAAATTATATCAGGATAAACAGATTCGGTTCCTGGGTACCGTAATTAACCCACCTTTAGCTATGAAAAATGTGGACGAAAAAAAAACTCATCGTCATTATCAAAATGAGCCGTAGCAATGTGATTCACGTATATTTATATTAGGAGTCTATTTTTCTTCTAAACCAACTCGCAAAAAACTGCTCTTTTGGTGACACCATCGCCGTATAGCATTGCATAAGCAATTAATACCATCTGTTCTATCTGCTTTTTTGTTGGCTAATGTTTGCGTAGTGTCAAGCCAGCTTGGTGCAAAAGAAAGGAATGGAAGGCCATAGTCGACATGAAGATTTTTTTTTGTAGAAAACGCTGACAATTAGAGTGCGGTTATTGAAAAACGCGTGAAATCAAAATGGCATGAATGACCAAATTGAAAACCACAAAATTTCAACGCAACGTTTGCCTAGTTCAAAATATCAAAGATTTGATAACTGATTTATAAGCGACAATAGCGTAGATGAACATGCATCACACTCCTAATCAAAATATCAGAGATCAAAATTGAAAAAGTTAGTAAGGTTTTTAAAGGCAATCTCCGCTATCAAATAGTGAAACTTTAAAGGTCACGAAAAACGTGATCGACTTCTAGTTTAGAAAAGGGAATTTAATAATCGGATTTCTCAGCGAAAATAAAAAAAATTTTACCTTTTGATTCAGTTTGCTCTTATTGGGTCGATTTTATCAAGAAACTGTCAATCATTAATTGTTCGAGAAATTCAAAAGGCTTCAATTCTATCAAATATTTTCTTGGAAATTCGAAAGTTGAGAAAAACAAGTCAGTATTTTTTTCTGTGTACTTACACTCATGCTCTTTTTCCAACTGACTGTTGGCTATCTTTGTTCCTCGAAAACTATCCGTTTCTTAATGTGAATCGTTCCATAGCTGCAGAAAAAAAATTCCTAGTGTTCGCTCGAATTTTCCGGCTTCAATCTGGTAGGAAACTGGGTGTGGGGATTTGTTTTTGGAGCAGGAATAATTACAGGCTGGCGTGAGTCTAGTATTGTTAGTCACGGGAAGGGAGAGTGAAATAGATTTAGTTCAAGAGGGGCTATAAAATTGTATTGTGCTCTGAGTTTTTTTAAGATTGCGACATTTCAAATGCTATCATCCACATAAGTGACACCAGATGCTGGCTTGGGTTCATATATTTCTTTGCTCACAAGGGTTGGGGCCGGTAAAAAGACCAGGGCTGGGATTTATGCCGGCTCCAAGCTGTTGGCTTAAAATTAATAGACTGAGAGATCTGACAGACTTACGACGCTCCGAAACTAAAAACCCGTAAAGAGCATGCTTTCCGCGCACCCCAGTATAGAGAGGGTATGGTAGTGCTATTTGCGGATGTATCTGCAGGCGTTAGGTCCAGCAATTAAAGGCGTTTCTTCTGGACCTTGTTGTTCGCCACGGTGTTTGACTCATGTCAATCAAATTTGAATGTTACGGCGGAATTGTTTATAAACACTGATGCTAGTTACAAATATTTTAAGTTTCATTTTGTGTTTCTGCCGATAATTGTAGTTTTTTGTCAGTATTTCGTAACAATTGGACATAAATTGTGGTTGAGATTATTTTTAGGTTCATTTTAAATCATTTTCTGTTAGAGTCTGTTTGAAAACGAACTTAGGCAACCATAAGCACTCGCTGCTCATAAATAGTACTTCCTGTGAACATCAAATAATCTGTTGCAGGTGTTACTTATGGGGAAAATGGCGTAGAAAGAGGTTGTGTAGGACAAGTTGTCATGTACAAAGTTAGTACTTGGCAATTTCGCTGTGGTAAAGTTGTCCTCATGCCTATCTAACATGTGTCAAACGTAAAATCATCATGAAGTTCAAATAGCTTCAAGGCCATATATATATATATTGAAGATTCTTGAAAAGTACTCCGTTTTTTTCCAGCTTTTAGTTCATTGCAATTGTCTTTAAGCTATTGTATTTATAGTTATGTTCATTACAATCAGTTTGTTGAACAACCTCTAAATGGATGTTGTAGGAAATGTTCGATGTGATTCTGGATGAGAATCAGCTGGACGATGCATGTGAGCATTTGTACGAGTACTTGGAGGCGTACTGGAGGGCCACCCACCCTCCCCCGATGGTGAAGAGGCCAGAGCCACCCCCACAAGCCACACCATCCAAGCTTGGGGAGGAGAAGGCGGCCAAAGACAGGGAGAAGGATAAGGGTGACTCCAAGTCAAAACAGTCCTCCCACAAGGTCAAACATTTTATTACCAAAATTTTATTCCAGTTTGATTCTTTTTATAGCGCTTGTTAGTTTTAATATAGATTAACAAGGAAAAGTCTTGCTATTTATTTAGATCTGGATGGTTTTTTTTTCCATTTTGTAGAATGAGTACTCACTCAAATTTGATTTTTTTGCGGGTTGGCTTTTCATTTCTTTGTAGTTCCTCTCGTGACTTTCAAAGAAATTTTCAGAAATCTTTTTTTTTTTACATTTAAAAAAAAAAAATTCTTGTTCAGTGGTTTTTTTTGTTTGCTATGTTTTTGCTTTTTTTTTGGAAAAAGCGTTGAATTTTGCGATGTAAAGGGTGCTCTCCCTAAAAAAATGGTCTGTTTTTGATTTGGTGGAGTATTTCTGAATGAATGATTGGGTTGGTGGTTGCAGGAGCGTAGTAACAAAGAAAGGTCCTCTCATCATCACCACAGAAGTCACAACAATAATGCAGATGATAGAGAGCGAGACAGAGATCGCGACAGGGATAGGGACCGGGATAGGCGAAGCACACGCAGTGGTCATTCAGGTAAAGACCACTACATTATTATTATGTCTGAAAGGCCAAACCAGTAGATATTCCCTACCTTGTGACTTGGGAGAAGCTATTCGACTATCTTAAGGCATATTCCAGTCAACCAGAATGCTATATCCTATATTAATATCTAAGGGTCGACTGGTGGTCCCTTAACGGCTCCTGGCTCCTTAAATACTACTTAAGCTCGATCTAATTTAGCTATCACTGCGTGAATATGCTGTTTCTTCTAGCCTATATGGATGTTAAAATAAGGTTAAGCTTATTTTTTGGTAAGGGAAAATAGCAAATAAGAAGCTGTACGGTCCTTACGGTGAAATGATGCTGGGATGTTTCTTAGTACAGAAAATAGTGAATGAAAAAGTTGGAGTAGTTAAAAACATTTTCCAAGTTTCCATCTGCTGTGTTCATATCTGATTTTATTTACACCAATCTATGTACAGGAGGTGGAAGTGAGCAGCCGCGCTCAGACCATGTGAACAACCAGCAGACCTCAAAGGGAGGCTCCTCCTCTTCCAGGGGCCACCACGCCGCCTCTCACAACCAACACAATGGAGCCAATTCTCACTCCTCCCAACAACAATCCCACCACGACAGTTCTTCCAGGGCCCCAGCTTCAAAAAGACATCACAACGACCAGGCCAACAGTGAGTTAGCGAATACGTTGAGGGATGCTAAAAGGATTTGAGGGTGCTTAGAAAACAAACATCAAGCTTTGCTTCTGTAATAAGACAAATAGGACATTCATTTGATTTTTATTCCGTTGAAGTTAATGTCAGCAACTAATGTTCACTCTTTACCGATGGCTATGATTCAAGTAGTTGTTTGCTTTTGCTGGCGCATAAATATCAGTGTGTGTCCATGGTTACTTTTCTTACAGTAGTACAGCGTAGAAAAAAAGAAAAACAGTTTTTTTTTTTCTAGGATTCACGTCACCGGACAGATCCGAACACGCAGACAGCAGAACAGATCGCAGATTCCACCGAGAGTCACGTGACAACTATGGTGGCACGGGAGGGGTTAAGAGCAGATCTAATCACTCCACCTCACATAGAGACAGGGACGAAGGGGGAGATGGGCCGCCTCCGCCCAGGGAAAGAAGGACAGGTAACGTTTGCTTAGAGTCGATTAACGTAGTTCCGACTCTTATATAGGTCGCGATGTTTTTTTCAGGAAAAAATCTCCACTATCGAATAGCGAAAGTGAAAAAGTCACGAAAACCGTGATCGAATTCTAATTTCGAAAGTGTAATTTAATTTTCAGGTTTCCCAGCAAATAAAAAAGACCTTATCAATCCAATTTTTTCAAATTCAGTTAATTTTACGGGTTAATGTTTTCAAATTCAGTTAATTTTACGAAAAATTGAGATTTTTCAAGAAAAAGTCAGAAAGTATTTTTTCTGTTTACTTGAGTTCATTGGATCTTTTCCTACTGTATGCTGGCTATGTTTTTGAATTGGTTCCAATTAATTGCAACAGCGAATTTTAGTGAGCGTTAGTGTTATGCTACGACTTATCTTTTTTTTCTAACCGAAGTCGCAATTTTGTTGCCTCTTTTGGGGCACCTTTACGGCTTTTTGATAGCATGTGCTTTGACATTCGAATAGTAATAAGTTAACACAGTTGATACATTTTACATTCATCAAATGAACCAAACAAAGGTTTTTATTTCAAACAACATAACAATTATAAAAACTCGATTTCAGAAATTTTCGAACTCATTATATCTCCCAATTTTTTGAAAAGCATAATTTCTACATTTTGTGGCTTTAAGCTTTCCAATTAATTACATGAAAATTTAGTGTGGAAGCCTTCAGTTTGTTATATTCCAAACTATTACTTGCAAGATTGTGTCTATTAGTATTTAGTGCCACTTTTGCTGAATGGCTTTGGCAATTTTTAGCATATGTAGCTGCTTTTTGTGACTAGTGTTTGCTGGTTGTTAAGCATTCGTGGCCGAGAGTACAGGGCGTGAATTTCCAATTCCCGAGGTAACAGGTTCGAAGCCCATACGTAGCAAAGTTTTACTAATTCGAGGCTTATTTCTATCTTTTCTTATTTCACTTTATAAAGCTGATTTTTCGTCGTGTTTTCGCTAGTGTTTGAGAAGCGCAGCTTCACTTCTGTGTTGAATATTTACGCTTGCGATTATAGAGTTAACAGTTCTTGAGCACCTTGCTTTTTGTAAAATTATTTCCTGTTTAATGCAAAAAGAAAAGAAAGAGCTATGTTGCAGCTTTTGTTCACGAAATGGTCAATTTCAACAGGAATGGCTAATTTAACGACTGCTGACATGCAGACTGCTATCATTTGGGTAGTAATTAGGGGAAGTTCGAAAATTGCGTTTTTAAAAAAATCTTGAAAAGTTTATTGTAAAGAGTAATGAAGACTCTTATATAGATCTTGGTGATTTTTTTTACCGGGAGAAAGTCTTAAAATGCTCTAATAACTACTGATGTGCATTCATACAGATCGATTAAAATTTATCTGTTGAAAGTGACGTTAATAGCACTCTCCAAATACGAACGTGAAAATGGCGTTAAAAACGTGAATGATAATTACACGAAAGTAGAAATGAATTTTTAGATTTCCAGCGGAATATCGATCCATGTTTTCTCAAGTTGGGTTAAGGTTATCGAAAAAGCACCTATCAGAAATCGTTCTATAAATTCAAACTACTTAAATGGTATCTATGTTTTTCTTTGAAATTTGAAAGTTCGGTTCAACAAAATAAGTGTTTATTATGTTTACAATATTCGATTGGCTATGTTCGTATTGGTGGTTTCTTCCTACTTTTCATCGGCTCGTTTTTCTTTTTTAATTTTAGTTTGTAATATCTGGTACGTTTTTTGGGCTTAATTTTTACAATATCCTTGTTTTTCTTTTTTTCTCACCTAACTTGCAAATAAAAGTGTTACTTATTTGGTGGCTTTTTTGCTATAAACACGATTTGTAGCATTAGAAGTTCCATAGCATCTGTTCTGCTTTATTTGTGGCTAGTGTTTGTGATTTATTTAGCGTCCGTTGCTGAGTGGTTAGAGATTGACACTTTTAATCTCAAGCTCGCAGATCGAAACCGAGACGTAGTCTAGTTTTTTTTTAATTCGAGGCGTATATTTTTTCTTATTGCTTGTCATGGTGCTGCTTTTTGTGTTCTCGCTAGCCCCTATATATGTCACGATCCTTTCCAATTGGCCTAGGGGTAACACCTTTGCCTTTACATCCTAAGGTTTGGGGTTCGCGTCTCGGCCGGACCATGGTTTTTCAGTTTGTGTGCAATTTAAATTAAATATTTTGAATTGTGTTAAACGGTTTAAATTGAATTGTGGGACTTTCGTTTGTTTTCTTAAGTTTTGTCTGCTAAGTTGCCACATCGTTATGGATTTTGCATATTCTGTAAGCATTTTTCTCTGCAGTTGCAAGTGCAAGTATTCATTTTAGTTTCAGGTGGGACTTAATGATTTTTTTCTGATCAACTTGTGTGCTCAAAAAATGTCGACTTTGTTGCCTCTTCGTAAGTTTTGTTCCGTTGCTAATTACGCTTGCGATTAGAAAGCGTTATCAAATCGGAATATAGATTTTTGTGTTTAAGAGAACCAAGTGATTCACTTTGAACAAACTGTTGACCCAAAAATGTCTATATTCCGATTTAATAACGCTTGCTAATCTTGGTTCATTACGAATTCAAATTTCTAAGCGTCTCCGGAACATCTAGTTTGGAGGTAACGAATACGCCTGGGACGGCAAAGGTCCTGGGTTCGACCAGGACATGTTTTTTTTTTTTTTCAAACGGGAAATACTCTGTTTCCAAGAAGTTGTCGGCTTTTCATTTGTCTGCTTAATTTTTGTCGGCTTGGTTGATTCATCTTAGATTTTTTTTGCTCTATGGAGTTTTCATTGTGGTTGCTTTTTATGTTTTCATTTACTCCTGCAATTTGTAATTCTTTTAACTTTGACTTCGTATATTTTCTTGTTTTGTTTTTGTTTCGCTTAAAAAGTTTTCGGTCTACACGATTTCGTCTTATATACTTTGGGCTTACTAATCTAATTTTGGGTCCTTCGAGGAAATCATAATTTATATGGTGTCTTCTGGATTGCACGCAACGGTCATATTATAGTTCAAATTTTATCATGACAACAATTTTGTTTTCAATCCATAAATGTTTTTGAATTTTCGTCAAACGCCGTGGAATGTGTTTTTGTACGTATTTTCCGCAAATAGAACATCATCGCAGACAACATTTTGTAGTTGTGGTCTCCTGAAAGTTTTTCCGTTTTCTTTGGACTTAGTGGCTCTCCTTTCTTTTCGTGTCTGCTAGCTGTCTGCTATTTAGTGTCTGTTATTTTTGTGGTATGGCAAGTGATGCGAAGCTCCGCTTCGTCTCTGTGTTTAATTTTCTGGAATTTTTGCCTGGAATGAATATCTATCGAGACATATCGAGAAGTTGAAAAATTTGGTAGACATTAGTTTTCATACATTTGTCATATTTGTTTTATGTTTTTGCATCGCAAGTGGTGCGAAGCTCTGCTTCGCCTTTGCGTCAAATTTAAGGCTTCTCACCATCCAGGTTTTTTCTTCAAGAAAACCTCACGGTTTTTTATATAATAAAATAATTAATTATTTAGGCTTAAGTGGTCATGCGCGAGGCGAAGTGTCCGGAAGAAACATGCGGTATCCGGAAGACGACTACAACACAGACTTTCCACGAACAGCTAATCCGAGAAACGACTTCGCACCTAGATCGAATAACCACGCAAACGACGCCTACGCACCCCGACCTAGATAGTCAATATAATTACTTAAACATCACGGAACAGCCCATCGTGCATTGACTCCCAGGAATTTTAACGATCAATCGACTGATCTTGAATTGGTTGCAAACTAAACGCGACAATCTGTTTTTTCACGACTTGATCATCAAACTTTCACTCCAAACACGGTATTAATTTCAATAAAACAACCAAGCTAACTCACTAGTTTGAATAAAACTCAACTCAAAATATACTTTATAAAATATAAACTTGGGATTTCACGGTTTAAGTGTGATTTCATCCATCCATCCAACTTTCTAAACGTTCGTAGTAGATTGTCTTCTTATTAGATAGCCTTTATGTACATAGTTGGTTTTTATCTTAAACTAAACAATCAAAATAATGAATTTGAAATATTTTTGAATTATTTTTTGGACAAAAACGTTGAGACTTTGTATTGCTGCTGTCAATTAACAACCGCGTCTACATTAAATCATCATTCCAAACAAGAAAGTAACTAAAGTTTTATATAAGTTTTAATAAGTGATAATATTTTAAATAGTGTGTAAAACATGACTAGATTACATCCCACCTCGCATCACTAAACACGTGCTATTCAATAACTCGTCCTATCTACATCGTGTTTTTTTTTCAATTGGATTGGATGTCACCAATATGGCTTAAATATTACATCTCGCGTGAAGATAATTAATATAATTATTTAGTTTCACGTTCACCATTTGACTTGAGCAAAATATTGGGCATTCCAAATCAGTTTTGCTGATCGAAAGGTTTTTCGCAATAAATTTTGATCTATTTTTGCACCTTATCAATCATGAGCTTGCACATCTATCACATCTTGAGTTTGTTTGTAAATTGTTATTTATTTGAAAACTGCATTTCTTACTGCTGGCAAATATTTTCATCGCAATTTTCAGGCGCTATAATTCAAAAAAATTTCAATAGATAATGATTTCAACGACTATTCTAACGAGACATGCTTCTAGATACGGAAATCTTTTATAAATTGCCATCCAGTTGCATACCTTGCGATAAACAAGGGTATTGCAATCGCATTACGAGGCCAAACTGTGCACTGGATAGGCTCACAATTTTGTGCCTGTACGCTCCTGGATTCCAGAGACAAGTCTTTAAAAATGTTCAAAAAAAGTAAGTGGATTGCACTTAGTTTCCGTGGATTCCGCGTAGAAATACCTGCAAGGTAAGTTTTGTCGGATATAGGTATCTGTTCCGGATTCCACAAATTTAAGCGGATTTCGAAATTGTAGGTGGGTTCCGCAAATTTATGCGGATTCAAATTATCATTTGGATTTCGTGTACAATTTGCGGAATCCGCTTACAATTTGCCGATTCAGTTTAAAATTTGCGGATTTCACGAGTTTACTTTTACTAAAAACACTATTTTTTATGGATTGCGCAAACTGTTACGGAATCCGCGAAACGTGTATTGGATTCCACAAATTTTGTTGCGTATTCGGCAAAATTGCCTGTTTTTGGAGCGATTTTGAGCAATATAATAAGTGGATTCCACTTAGTTTCCGTGGATTGCGCGTACAAATACCTGTAAGGTAAATTTTGTCGGATATAGGTAGCTGTTCTGGATTCCACAAATGTAAGCAGCTTTCGCAATTAAAGGTGGATTCCGCAAATTTATGCGGAGTCCAATTATCTTTTGTGGATTTCGAGTACTATTTGCGGAATCCGCTTACAATTTGCGGATTCCGCTTAAAATTTGCGGATTCCACGACAGTTTACTTCTAATAGAAACATAGTTTTTTTTCATTGATACCAAAAACTGTTCCGGATTCCGCAATTGTTTGGGTTCCACAAATTTGGGTGCAGATTCCGCAAAATTGCCTGTTTTTGGAGCGATTTTGAGCAATATAATGTCCTAGCTATTTGTTCGTGGAATCCGAAACAGCACAGAAAATCAAAGAAAAGTAACAATAAACGGGCTCCGCGACAAATATGATATGTCATGTTGCGAAATTCGTTTACAATTCACAAAATTTACAGTTTGGCCTCCTAATGCGGGTACTAGACTTTTTCCCGTAAACACTTTGTTCACAGGACTTCGAATCCTGGTGGTACCTAAGTTCAAAAGCTCAGAACAAATTCAAAGTGCTTACTGTCTAGCCTGGAGGTAACGAATGCGCCGAGGAAAGCTAAGGTCCTGGGTTCGAATCTGAACAGAGCATGTTTTTTCTTCGAACAGTAAAAATTCCGCTTCAAAAATTTTGGCCTATTATTTGTCTGCTTACGTATTGTCGGCTTAGATGCCAGATCTACGAAGCGTTTATTTTTGGTGCAAACAGGTTTTGCTTCAGATGCTTAGTGTCTTAGCTTTTAAAAATATGCCTAATCGAAATTTGTTTTTTACATCGGTTGTAATTTTACCTATTCGGTTGTTTTTTACATCGGTTGTAATTTTAATTGTTTTTGGTGCAAACAGGTTTTACTTCAGATGCTTAGTGCCTTAGCTTTTAAAAAATTGGCCAAATAGAAATTTGTTTTTTACATCAGTTGTAATTTTACCTATTCGATTCGTTAAAATGTTTTTTTTCTTTAATTTTTTTTTTCTGTTTATTTTGACTTAGTGGGTTTTGGCTTGTTTTATGGAGTCTACTTAGAGATACTACCAGGAGTCTACTTAGTGGCCAATCGAAATTTGTTTTTTACATCGGTTGTAATTTTACCTATTCGGTTGTTTTTTACATCGGTTGTAATTTTAGTTATTTTTGGTGCAAACAGGTTTTACTTCAGATGCTTAGTGTCTTAGCTTTTAAAAAATGGGCCAAATCAAAATTTGTTTTTTACATCAGTTGTAATTTTACCTATTCGATTCGTTAAAATTTTTTTTTTGTCTGTTTATTTTGACTTAGTGGGTTTCGGCTTGTTTTATGGAGTCTACTTAGAGATACTACCAGGAGTCTACTTAGTGGCAACTTTTTGCAGCATTTGATGGTCCAGAAAAGTTTTGTATGCGTGTATGTTCTGAGAAGAAATGGTAGTTTTCTTATGAAATTTTCAAATTTGTTTGCGGCATGGGCTTCTGCTGAATTTTTTTTTGATTTGTTACGGCTGTTTATTTTTTTCCGACTTTAATTTTGCATCATTTTGTCCTGGCATGCTTTTTTTTTCAAAATTTTTCATTCATTTTGATTGATTGGCTGTACGTATAGTTATAAAACATCGATTTTACTTTTTTTCTGATGATTTTTCGGCTTTAGATTTAGCTCTGAGTTTAGCTTCCGAATTGTGTATACCACCTGAATTTTAGTACCTGTATGATTTTTGTGGATACTATTTGAGCAGTACAGCCATGTTTTCCATTAAAACTTGACGTAAAATTTTGGTTAAATTTCAGCTAATTGGCTGTCGGTTGTAGTTCTGTGCGCTTGCTTGCCTAATTTTGCTTGTTTCGTACAAATTTCCGATATTTTTCTTGAGAATGTTAAAAGTTCAACCTCTAATTTAAATTTGCGAATGCATTTGCGAACTTATTAGTTCAACCTCTAAATTTGCGAACTTATTTTAAACAAAAAAAAAATTTTGTTTCTTGTTGTTTCTCTTACGCTTACAACTTCCGAAGTCCGCTTTGATAGGTTTTGAGTGCCTTGCTCATTTAATTTTTTATTTGTTAAATTGCAACTTTGCGAAGCTTAGCTTCACTTTTGTGTGTACATTTTTCAGAACAAGTTCTCAAAAGTGTTTTCCATTGCTTCGGCTTGATTCTAATTTTCTTTTCAGTTCGTTTTTCAAACTATACTGAAGCTCAAACTACGCTCTCAAATAATGCTTTCCTCGTTTTTTACACATTCCAAGCGAAGTGTAATACTGTAATATTATCTTCGTTTTTTCCAGCCTAAGTCGTAAGTGTTCGTACTTTTTTTGGTGGTACTTTTGAAGCAGGCTGATTTGGCAGTTTACTTCATCAAACGGACCGTAAAATGCTTTTTTTGATACATCAGTACGGTAAAAACTATTTAACATAAATTTCCCAGCTTTATCATTTCGCTAAATTTTTGAAATGCATAATTGGTACACAATTCCGCTTCATACTTTCCAGTTTTTTACATGCAAATTAAGTGTGGTTGTCTTCATCTGATATTTAGTGGCGTGTTAGCTGCATAGCCGTGGCAAAACAGTGCTGCTTCAAATTATACGGAAAAAACAAACAAAGCTTGTATTTTTGAAAGCGTTTTAAAATTGGGTTAAGTTAAGACAAAAAGTGAATCGCACAAAGTTGCTTAGAATTTCACGAGAGTTAATATGGTAGATTTTTTCTCTTAAGCACTCAGCCAAATTTTTACTCTAAAACTGGGAAATTTCGGTTTTTTAATTAATCAAAAATTACGCTGAAACTATTTTGTTAAAAGATGAGAAAATTATTTCACAAGGAGTCTTTTACACAGCTCAACAAAACTCTAGAAGGGTTCAATATTCACCAACCTGTTTACGAGAAAATATTTTTTTCTGATAGTTTAGATTAATAGTAAAGCAATGAGATTTAACCCGTTGGGGTCACTTTGTTGGGCTGTGTAAGAGGCTTCTGGTAGTATAATTTTCTCATCTATTAACAAAGTAGTTTGAGCGTAATTCTCGACTAAAAAAAGACAAAATGACCCATATTTGTGGTAAAACTTGGTTGAGAATTTCGGAAATAAAATTGCACCATAAAAATTTTGGTTAAGTTCTAAGCAACTCTTTTTCTCTTCATTTTTTGTCTAATCTTAGCCCAATTTGAAAAAAGCGTTTGAAAATTCAAATTTTGTCCGGATAAGTTAAGTCAGCCCTATATTACCATTTTTAGCTGCCCGCTTGGTGGGTTGCGTTACGAACCGTTCAAGGGATCTCGCCGCAGATGCAAAAAAAGAGACCTTCAATCTGAGAATCGGAGGGTGGAATCTGACAGATAGCAAAATTTTATTATTCAAAGCTTATTTTTACTTTTTATGATAATTTTTTTTTGTAGTTTCGTTTTGTCGTTTCATCTTTTGCTTTTGCCCCTGAAAATGATTGTATTCTAAAAAATCACCTATATATCAGATTTTCTCGAAAAGGGTTAATTTTTCGATCTTTGCACCTACCTTCAAACATGAGCTAAATACGCTCTATTTGGCTCTACAAAGTAAATTAGGGAAAAAAGGCAAAACGAAGGTAATTTCAATGAAAATTTTTTGTTCCAAAAGTTTTCTCGCTTTCTTCCTCAATTTTTTTGATCAATAAAACAACGCGACAACTTACTCCGAATTGTTTTTGTATACTTATTTCCAAATTGGCGTACTTCTATAGTTAACAAGGCTAATAGTCAAAATGATTCCAACTTACTTCGAACATTTGATTTGTTAAAAGGATAAAGTCTAGTTGGTTGAACAAGGAAGTAAATTACGGTTTCTAATTAATAAAATACTTCTCAATCTAAGTTTTCAAAAAGAGGTTCGTGTCATCAAAAACTGCAATCATAAAGGATTCCTGAAAGAATGAGCAAACGAAATTGCCGGAATGCTGTTTGCCGGGTCTCAGATGTTGAAATACCTGCGCATATATCGTACATGACGCTTGTATATAAAGGTTGAAAACAAGAGTATTTATCATTCCTATTGTTGAAAACTGCAATGCCGATAATTTTTCTTGCGTCGTTTGTGAATTGATATTTGGGGATGCAATGTTTGTATGCAGGACTCAACCCACTCACTAACCATAGAATTGAAGCAAAAAAACCACATCAAATCCAAAGTTTTGAATTAAATCTACTCTGAGACTCAATTGCAAAGAAAAAAAGGTCGGCTAATATTTAAACTGTTTATTCTAAAATTTAACTGTTGCTCCTAAACTTGTCAATCCACTCTCCATTCCATATAAGACCTGCTTATATGAAATAGAAAGAGTTCCTAAGTTTTGGCCTCTATTTGTTACAGTTTTTTTTTATGTCACAAACAAAAAAAAACTTGAATTTTTTGAGCTTTCAAAGCAAATTATAAAGCTATTCAAGTTTATTACATTCAGGTTCACCGCTATGTTTTCAAAACCTTTTCTCTAGCTATATTAGTTGAAAGCAAGAAAATTTTTTTATTTTCTCTTTCTCTGCTCAGTTTTCTTTTCTGTTTTCGCACATAATTAAACACCATTAAGGACACGATTGAAGCAAAAACTACGATGCCTCCAAAGACTCAATTGTAGTAAAAGTACTGCAGTAAATTGTACTTTGCAGACTCATTTGGAAAGAAGATAAGGTCTGTTAATATTAAAACTGACACTTTTACAGTCAAAATCAACACAAAAATTGTTGATTTTTTGATATTGACTTGTAAAATTTGTTTTTTGGCATGATAACGAGTTGCGACCGATAAAGGCTCAAGGTTTGTTCGTCTACTGATTTTTGGGAGAAGCACGTAATTTAAACTTGAATATAGAAGGCCACAAAAAAGGCAAACGGATCCATAAGTAATCGAGTTTCAGTACATTGTTCAATTTTCGCCAAACTCTGGATTTCACACTTGGTGGTTGAATCATACGAATAGCCCCAAATAAAGCACTGATACACAGTGCGAAATCAATAGGTAGAAAATGAAGAAAAATCATTCAGACCGAATTGATCGCTCTGCATACCAAAACGGTGTCCCATTTTTTCAGGAAATCCTGACTCAAATTACATTTTGTCAAATGTTGGATTGCGTTGAAAATAGAAATCAAGGTTACGCCACGATGTATTAAATAGACAGAGGGTGAAATCTTTGAACTCTGAAACGATAAATGTTTAAACTTTAAACTATAACATTAAAATTTTCATGCAAAGTTTCTTTTAATTTACGTTCTCATTAGATGCAAGTATTTTTTTCGCTTTATAAGTTCTTTTTCGCTTTTAATAAGTTCTTGTTCAGATTTTAAAGACAGCTGCTTATTAGATGAACAATTTGAACAGTAAAGCTTTCTGAGGGCAACCGCCTAGCGGTCTGTGTGTAGGTATGAGTAGGTAAGGTTACTACCTTCTTTCACGAAGGCTAATGGATTGCTATTGGGTGTACAGCAATTTTTTACCGCAAAAAATATCTTTGAAGATTTTGCTACATAATTTATCTTTAAAGGAGGTGATCTTGCAAGCCCTGCTAGATAATCTTCTTTGAACGACTAAAATATAACATATTATCGGGAATTCGACCCCCTCATCAATCAAAGGGTCCGCCTTTTGGTATTAATTTTTGCCATCCATTTTAGGTCGACCAACTCTTACATTTTTGCTTATTTATTCTAATATTGAACTGGAGTTCGCGCTAAAAAAACGCAATTTTTGTGTTACAAATTTTCCAAAAAAAAGCACAAAAACGGCATTTTGAACTACTTTTTTTCAAAAGTTGGCCTAAAACGGTGCTTAAAATTTTGATAAAGTATAGTAAATATAGCTTTCGGAAAGTCAATTCGAGCGGCTTAAAAAACGCCTACAAATTTTTGAAAACGTTTTGAAAATCCATCCCCTCTCGAGAAAATCATAGATCCGCCCCTGGATACTAGTACTTGCTTTCGAAGTCATGCAGCATTCCAAGCCTTCGAGATATGATCGAACTTATTATGGTTGAGTCATGGTCTAACTTAGCGGAGGGGGTTTGTTTTTTTGCTCTTTTTTTTTCTTCATTTTTTTCTGTTTGATCTCCCTAAATCCTCAATTGTTTATGAGAATGTTTCTTCTAACAATTGTTTTGTCCTGGTGATGGTTTCTCTGACGTATGTCCTTACTCGTGCGTCATTCTATTGATTTAGTAATAAAAAGAGAACAATGAGTGGCATTGTTCGGGTCAGAAAGACTCTTTTTGGTCATTTGCTGGCGTCGCTTCCCATGAGATTAGTCTGATCCGGTGCTCTTGAAGGGGATAGGAACAAGTGTATGGCTGTCAATAGAAACCTCAATCAAACCTGCTTTGATCATAATCTGAGCTTAATTAACGAACGTAACTACACAACCTGACGTTTAGTTGACCACACAACTACGATGCAAACACTACTCTTCTCAGGTAACGAAAATCAAAAAACTTTTTCAAAAAAACTAAACTAATCAAGCTATAAGGTTCCGTAAAAGGAAAACCAAAATACATTGGCTAATTAAACAATCCGGACAAAATTAACAAAATTTGAAATTTCAAACGCGTTTTTCTCAAATTGGGTTGAGTTTAGACAAAAAGTTATGAGGAAAAAAAGTTGCTGAGAATTTTAGCTAAATTGTTTTGGTGCAATTTAACCAAATTTGAGCCCAAAATTTTGCGCAGAAACCAATCTGGATTCTTTCCTTAGGCAATCAAAAGTTACCTCAGAACCACCGGAGCACTTAATGAAAAAACTATAATGAATTCAGCTTCTTATGTAGGCCAACAAAATTTAAGAAGGCAAGAAGAGTGTTATTTTTTAAGTTTTGTTTTAATTTTTTTAATAGCTAGAAAGGATCAATTTTATTATGAAAAATGGCAATCTTTTTATTTGAACACAATTTTAAAGCAGACGTTTTGCCCATATTTTTAGATTTTGTTTTCTTCTTAAATTTTGTTCAGCTACATAGGAGTCTCACTTTGATACAGTTTTCAGTCATTGATCCGCTAGTTCAGGCGTTACTTTTGATTGTCTAAATTTCAGGGGCAAAATTCGGGCTGGAAATTATATTACTCTTTCTTAATTCTACAAAAATTTTGAGCAACTTTGTTAGACAATCTCTAGACAATTGATCTTTCACTTGGTTTTAGTTTTTGATCAGTTTCTTTTAACTTTGTATCAAAACATTTTTCGTCTCAATTTTTGTTTATTTTTTTGCCTCATTATTTTTTTAGGTGCTCATAAGTTAGTTGTTTTTGCCTGCAACTCGCAAGCAATATCAAATGAGAAAAAAGTTTCAAGTGAACAACTTGTCTTCGAAACAAAATCATTTTATCAACCTGAATGGATACTGTAAAACAGGAAATTTTAATTCTGTTAAATTCCACATCTTTGGCCCGTTTGGCTTAACAGTAATGTCTATGCTCGGTACGAAAAAAGAGTGAAATCTAATTTGGTCAATATCTGTTTTATAGTAACTTCAGAAATTTGTAGACATTTTCAAATCTTTTTCCAAACTGTTTTTTTTTATTTAACAGCTTTTGGCTCATATTCTGTCCGCTAGTTTGTAACATCCAATTGATTTGCTTCTTCACCTTCCTTCACCTTTGCCTTCACATTATTTCAAAAATTATGCAATGATAAATCTATAATGCTAACAAATTCAAAAATATTATTAATTGTGAATGTGATGATTTCAACAATTTTTTAATTTGAAAGACATTTAGCATACTTTCGAGGAAATTATTCTGCTTATTTTTGTTGTCTGAGCAATTACAGGCTAATTTTTTTTGAGATGAATTGTTTTCAATGTAAATAAAATAAATTTTTTCATGTAATTTTGAACTTACAATTTCTGATTTTGCTTATTTTCTTTTATTCTCATTAGCAAAATCAATCATTTCAATTGGTTTCAGCTCATAATATATAGGCTGATTCCCCTGATTGAACTGCTTTTCTTTCGAATAAAATAAAATGAATGAATTTTCGTTGATCATATTTTTCAAGCTCTTTTCGTCTAATTAGCGGCTGCCGTCTCTTTTTCTTTTTCACGAGCTTGCAATGTCAAATTTGAATAACATTGCAAATAATGCGAAAATCCCCGTAGCCAATCACGACTCATTACTAAAACTTATGATAAATTGTAAAGCTGAAATTATTCATAGTTTCAGCGAGAGAAAGTATAATACAGCTTAGAATTCAGTTAACCTTTTCTCTCCTCTTACGTCGCAAGAATACCAGTATACGATAGATCTATTGAGACTAAGAGATATAAGATTAGGATTGGTATTAGACTAAAAAGTTGCACGAATCTGTCCGGCAGGAAATAAGATAGAATGACCAACAGACGGTGCACCCTATCCAAAGTTATTCTATGAGAAGGCCACCCGGACCTAAGCTCACTGAGGAGGAACTTTGTCTTCGGTTGTTTCAAATTTCTTGCCTTTTTTCGTTTCTTCTTTTTTTCACAAAATCAGGTACCCTAAATAATCATTAGAATGGATCGATTGATCATATATCATATAAAAACTATAAATTTATATCATTTATCATGTAGAAGTTTGTAAAAGCTTATCATTTTTATCATGTCAAATTTTGAGAAAATCCGATTCTAGATATGGATTTGGGCGAGCAGGTTTATGATAGGGAAAATAACTTTCATTTAAGCCAGGAACATTTGTTTTTAGTCCAGTTATTTTCGGAGTTAAGTTTTCAACTGTGTAGGATTCCAGAGTTTTGTTTCGGTTTTTAAAATGTAAATTTTGTTTAACACCAATTTAAATTGTTTTCGTAAACACAAAATATATCTATACCATCAAAAGTCAAAATTTTTTCGCAAAGGCTCGAAAGCTGTCAGTATAACCAATATGAAATATTTATGGCAAGCTGGCTATGTTAACAACTTTCTGAAATAAACCTCTGTGGTTTGTTTTGGTTCTCGCTGGCGTTAAAATATTTTTAGACCTACAACGAACAGTCTCAAGTTGGCTTCTCTCTGCTAAAAATTTTAGACTGCAATCAGAAAGAAGTTCTAGTTCTTCTAATTGTCGAAGAATGAAGAATGTGACCGAATAGTTAGGCTTTTTTATTCAGATCATAATTAAGTTTTCAGTGAACTATTTTTAAAAGAATTTTAAAATAAGTTTTATGGATGTTTCGAAATCAAAACAAGACAACAACTTCGCCGGTGATTATGTTTCGTGGTGTTAAAAGATTTGAAGACTATCAATTTTGGCCAAATCGAGATAGTTTGGCCAATTCGAGATAGATAGTCCGCAAGCATGTTCCAGCTTTATATTAAAACGTAGCAAATGCAGCGAATTAATTCGGCTCAGAAATCATTCAAAATTTATTAAGGCACGCTAATTATCGCATTAAGGCACTCATCCATATATTGCGTGGTTTGTACAATTTGTATTCCAATTTTTTTGAAAAGTTTCTCACTAATTTGGGAAAAAGTTCACCGGAGGAAACTTAAAGTACAGTCGGAAGATTCGGGGACTCGCCATGACACAGGCAGTTTTCTTGTTTTTTTAGTGACAGAAAATAGATGAATTTTCAAATTTAAAGCCCCTTTTTTAGGCTAAAAAGCAAATTAAAATGTGAGTTACTTTTTAGTCTATTCCATTGAATGGCTCCATATGTCGTGAAATTACAAAAAATGGTCCTCAATTTGATTTTACACTAGAGAATAGGGTAGCATAACCAGTGTTGTTTTGATCATCGGTTTGCCGAATTATTCCCCTTTGTTTTGTATAAAGACCATTTCAAAAACTAATGCATTAATTTTTTTGCTGCACTGACCTAATTAAACTACTTTGAAATGAACAGTTTTGACCCTCCATGGATATCTTCCAGGACTCGAGGTAAAGCAGCTCAATAGAATTAATCATGGTAGTAATAAATTAAGGGGGAAGGAGGACGCCCCTTCCCTCAGGAGTTCGATTCCATTGTGGTTTTCTAAAAAGTATTAACAGCCAATTTTCATATATGTTTAAAGTAATACCCGGTTGAAAAACACAATTTTTGGTCAAAACTTTAAAAACATACCAAAAATGCATGTTAGGGGGGGGGGGGGTTGAGGAAAAAGAGCTTGTCTCTTTCATCGAACTAATGATTAGCTCAGAGGCAGTCCAAAACTCATGAGACATTCTTAAATACCTTTCCTAAACGAAACATTTCCGAAATTAATTAGTCTTATAACAAGTCTTGTTACCTGAACTCATTCTTGCTTTCTAGGAAATACACGCTTCCTTCTGGTTGCAATGATGGCCATTGTGATTGGCGTTTCTATGTGTGTTCCAATGGATGAGACACAACTAGTAGTCTCGAAAGAGAGTTGCAACCCCAAACTTCCCCTCCTCTTCTGCAACGTGAGTTTTGGGTTACAAGATCTGGCTCTCTCAAGCCTCCCCCTCCCACTCACCCCCTTTGGTGCAGGGACTATTTTCCAGAATTGGAGGAACTAAATATGGGTGTGTTTTGGGGGAATCTTCATGGTGGATGGACGGAAGGATGGAAATTTAGTATAAGCCAATTAGAACTCTTCTGATATTCCAACCTGAGAACTCGAAAATCTCAAAAAAAAACAAATTCCAGTTTTTCTGAGAATACTCCAGTTTTTTTTGGAAATTTGGTGAGAACATTTTTGTTTTTAGCAAAAACGGAGTGGTTTTGGTCCGTTTTCATGGGACTTGAAGGAAGCGGAGGTTCGCAAGCCCCAAAGAGATTTATATCATTTGAGGAACCCGTTTCTACCCTTCAGACTAGGACAGAGAAGGGAGGCCCAAATGGGACAAAACGATCAGCAGATTACGATGCCATATTACTGATCGAAAGAGAGCATTTGAAATAAAATACATCCTCAATCCATCGTAACTAGATGTGGAGTTCCAATCAAATACACGAAAACAAACACAAAAGAATTCGTTGCGGTACTTTAGTCGTCAATTATCAAGTTTCTGATGTTAAGCAGAAGGCAGTAAAGTTAGCCTCATTGTGAAAACAAGTTTTGTCGGATGTTTGCAACTGAGCTTCTATATTAAAATTGTACAATTTGATCTAGTCTATTTCACGAGCATAGCGATACGAAAACGTTTCATATGAACTAGTGGTGTAACTTTTGTCTTCAAATGAAATCGATTCGCCGTCAATTCTTTGACTGCTGAACTCGACAGATCTGAACCGAAACAAAGCTCTAAAAATGAACAAAAAAATGTCAACCGAGCCCAAAGCCACTAGCTGAACCACTATATAAAAAAACGTGGCTGATTTTCTGTTATACTTGAGACTTTTGCATGAAAAAGTGTTGCACTCGCGTTGTAGTGGTAAAAATGATTATTTGTTCTCTAATATCTTGAATTATAAATTTAAACTGAGCAGTTGATGGACGCTCGCTCTTTCATTAAAAAATTTCATTTAACATTTTTTATTAACATTAAAAAAGTTACAACTGGCAAAATTTTGCTATTTCGCGGGAATAAAGAGTGTAAAAAAATCCTCATAATTCATGAATTTTGTTAGCCAAAACTGTATTTGCGTTCATAGACATTTGAATTCACTGCTAAGCTTTTAAATAACTTTTTGAAAGCAAGATTTCACAGAATGGAAAAAAAATTTGGTTGCCTATTTTTACGCGATATCAAGTACAATACACATATATTGTAATGCATCGCGTTATATATCAAATCGAAGCCATTTAGTCATGATTTTGATTTCAATCCACACAGTTTTGAAAAAATTTGGAATTCAGACTGATTAGGTAGGCTCAGGCGCCGCTCTAGCATTTTTGTAGAAAAAGGTGGAATTAAAAAAAATTTAAATCATTAAATCAAGTTTCAACAGAAAAATTGA
This sequence comes from Symsagittifera roscoffensis, assembly GCF_963678635.1. Lineage (NCBI taxonomy): Eukaryota > Metazoa > Xenacoelomorpha > Acoela > Convolutidae > Symsagittifera > Symsagittifera roscoffensis. The sequence goes on along the minus strand of NC_087063.1, from coordinate 68,819,448 downwards.
GCAAACGTATCCACAAGTGAGTCTGTGACAAATCTGTCTATTGGCGACAAATCTGTATATAATATCCAGTACGTTTATTTCTACTTCTCAGTGGATATACATAAAAAAACTTGATAAGGAATCTTCCATTATATTATATCGTGGTCTTTTTGCAGCAGTTTCATAAAGGAGCGTTCGTCAGTGAAAACGGTCACTTGAAATTTAGCTCCAATTTGCACCGGTGATGTTTTTCGCTGTAAATGGGGAAGCGCCGGATATTCCTCCATACTTTGATCTGCTCCCAAAGTCACTATCTGATAGCACGTTCCGACTTTGTTCTGAAGTTGAGTATGATTTTATTCGCCAAGTATGGAAATTGACCGAGCAATTATAATTCGAATAGCGTAAAGTTTTTTTTAAGTAGAGCGATTTTTAATAATTGCGATAAAGCTGCGAATAGAATTTAAAAAAAAAACAAGAATTTTAAAGCACAAATGTGTGGTCTTTTTTTTGGTTGTTAGTTTTAAGTCAAGCTTTCAGAAAGTTTTCCTGCAGTTTGATTTTGTTATTCAGTATTTTGATACGTGTTTCACTGCTTGGGGTAGATATGTTATTAACCTGAAGAATGTTAATTCTCCGAAAAGATATCACTTATAACCAGAAAGATGAAAATTTTAATCTCCAAAGATTCTTTATGTACTGTCGAATCTAAACAAATAAAGCTAATGGTAGCTGTCTAAGTAGCAGTGAAAGTTCTGATCGTAATTTATGATCGGACACGCTTTTAGAAAAAAAAATTTTATATGATTTTTTAATTGATTGTGTTTGTGATATATTGTAAAGTCTTAAACGTTTGTTTTTACACAAGCATAGCTTGTGCTATAGTATGATTTATCTTTTTTTCCCGACCTAAGTCGCGAATATTGTTGTGATGCAATTGTTGCAACACAATGTGTTCATTTTAAAAGTGTTGATTGTGATCCAGCTATTAAGTACAGCCAATGCTAAGGATATTAACACAGATTATTATATTACAAATAGCACTTTAGCTTCAAGATATCATGGATCTGTAGCGTAGAGGTAGCGAAGGAGACCATCAACAAAATGAGAGAATTCAATCCTGCGCAGGGTCAGATATTTTTATTGAGCTTTTTCGTATAATAGTTAAAATGTGTCCGCTCTATAAATTGAGGCATGTTAATTGGTAATTTTTTTTTCAATTTTAAAATTGACTGGTACTCCTAATACGTCATAATTGGCTTGCGTCACTTAGCAATTATGTAGACTCATAATTGGCGTGCGTCACTTAAGAAACTTTGTAGACTCAAAGTGTTACTCATTCAATTTTCTTTCCAGTAGCATTATCGGTCATATCTTTGCTTGTGTATGCGAAGTGCAACTTCCCCTCTGTGTTAATTCCTTCTTTCAAATTTTAAAGTTTTAAAAGCAATATATAGAGTGTTATGTGTAAACCTGAGAGTTTTTCAAAAAAAAGGCTCCGCGTTTTTTCGCCAAAATAATTTATCACTTTGGTTAAGCTAGTCGCAATAGGTGCTAGAGAATCTGCTGTTCCTTTATTAAAATTCTTATATGTTATTTTTATGAACAACAAACGTATTTTTTACCGGAAGTGGTGCAAATTTCTTTATGATTTGAAAATCCGTAGGCAAAATAATACCAATGAAAGAACGCAAAATTAAAATTTCTAGAGCAGAAGAAAAATAATGTGTGAGCAATATGGTGAAAAAAAATGTGACAAAAAACGTCTTTAACAAAAATTATATAGACAAGATACAAACATTTTTGCCAGCTATGCTTCCTTCTTAAAATACTCCGGTCGAAACTAAAAATTCAGTTTTCTCTTGCGAAAGATACCGATAAGATAAATGTCAAAGGTAAGTAGAGATTCATTCAAATGATTCCATTGAATTTTTTTGTGGATTTTATTAAGCATAGACGTGCCCAAATTTTGTAACAACAAGTTTCAAAAACTCATTCAAAAATCAATAGTTTTGAGACCAAAGAAGCGCTTGTAAAATTTTTAAATCAATTGAAAGTTTTGATTTTAAAATATTTTTGGTTTGTAATTGGCTAATCAATCACAAAAAAACTTTATCTTGCAAAATGTGAGATATAGCTATTTTCTACAGCACATATTTTGTAATATAATACCATTTCTTGACAAATTTACGACCAAAAAATGACCAGGGATAAAAAAGTGTGAAAAGCTTACGACTAGTTGAATATCCAGCTGAATGGTGTGTAATAAATTGACGGTAAAAAAAAATTGAAATCAAAATTATTCACTTAAGAAAAAATTTGTAAATTTTGGTCACAATAGACTACACACAACGAGAATGCTCATCCGAATTAAAATAATTAGAAGCAATTTTAGACTAAAACATAGGCTATGAAAACCATATTACAAATTTACGCTGTAATTTTGACATGATTAGCAACAAAATTTTTTACTACAGAAAGTATTTCACCATGACGTCCTTGTTCGGCTTGTCAAGTCTTTCAAAAAACTCGTTATACAGTGTGATGTTTTGGTATATCGGATTTAGCAAAAATTTAAAATCGAATGCTGAGGCTACTTTCATCTTTAATTTTTTGTATTTTTTATGTTTTAACTATAAATAAATACATGGAAAGAAAACCATAATTATGAACAGATGAAAATTCTGGTTAAAAGTTTGAACAAATAGCATCCAAGTTTTTATTTAGGCAATTGAATAACAACAGTTGAACTGGAAGAATTTTTGTGATGGACAAAAAGAAGAAATTGAAAACTTAATGTACTGTACAACTACCTGTAGTTTTTTTTTATAAAGTAGCGTTTATAGTACACAATGTCTTCAAGTTTTTTTACTAAAATTGTTTTAAAATTTTAGTTTTTGTTTTTGGTTTCTGTAAAACAGACAAACTTGAACAAAGCAAAAAGCGGCACAGCCTCGAATTAGTTTTTATTCACGACAATCAAGACTTAAAATTATTTATTTGTTTTTTTTTTGCTTTTTTGAGTACTACATAGACTAAGGTTAGGTTTTTATTTTTTTTTTCTGCTCGGTGAATGCTTTTAAACATTTAAGTTTTTTGTCTTAAAACTGAAATTAGCTTCTTTTTTTCAAGATAAGGTTGCTTAGAAGCTGTTTTCCTCATAGGCGTCACATTGACGGGTAATTGACTTTTGACGACCTCCCAAGTGTGTTTGTATTAAATTGGAAATTAACATAATAATTGTGCTTGCATGACGTTTTTTTGCTGTTGTACATGCTTACAAACTATTTCTTTCCACTTTGAATGACCGATGAACAATTATTTGACCTATTTTGCTTAGTTCATTGACATTATTATGCTTTTTTCTTTTCTCTAAGATTTTTTTTGTTTTCTGTGCGACTAATTCCGCCGTTTTACTTTAGCCTTTTTTGAAGCAGCTTGCTCTCGTGATGCACTTTTGTTTTATTGTTTTTGCACAAAAGGTCTTCTTGACGACTTTTTGATCTGACTCATGTAACAATTTTTTTAACGAAGGTACACCAGATTTTGAATTTTTAGCTATACAAGACCACAATCTGTTTCGCATAAATTTTTCATTAAGAGCCGGCCAAATTTAATTTTAAGATGTGCGTGTTTCTTGTCCTGAAGTTTTTTTGCTGCCTTAGCCGAAAACCTTGCAGCTTTTTGTCCAGAATTTGTTGTTTACGTCCAAACTTTTGCTGCTTAAATTGCAACTCCCACGCGCCGCAGACCGCAAACTTCGCGGCTTATTTATACTTTCGTGACCTTAAGCTGTAAAGCGACTACGTAATTTAGGTGTGCGGTGCGACCTTCGAAGTCTGGATATTGGTCGCGGATTTAGACCCAGGTCGTGCTTCGTGCTTGCTTTTATCCTTTGCATTGAGGAGCAGTTCCAAGAGAGTCATGTACCTTAACATGACAGTCGCTTAGCATATTCCAAATTTTATCAAAACAAGCTGCATAACATACTCAATTAGATATGAAGTGTTGGTTACACCAAATGTTAATTGACCCGAAAACTTAAATTAAGTTGTTTCCCCGAATTTCGAGAAAAAAAATGAAATAATAGTGCTTGCTGTGGTTTTATGTTTTATCTAGCCACTTTGAAAGATACTTTGAATGATACAAGCCACTTTGAAAGATACTTTGAAAGATACAAGCTACTTTGAAAGATACTTTGAAAGATACAAGCCACTTTGAAAGATACTTTGAAAGATACAAGCTACTTTGAAAGATACTTTGAAAGATACAAGCCACTTTGAAAGATACTTTGAAAGATACAAGCTACTTTGAAAGATACTTTGAATGATACAAGCCACTTTGAAATATACTTTGAAAGATACAAGCTACTTTGAAAGATACTTTGAAAGATACAAGCCACTTTGAAAGATACTTTGAAAGATACAAGCCACTTTGAAAGATACTTTGAAAGATACAAGCCACTTTGAAAGATACAAAAGTTATGAGCTCAAGTTTTAAAAGTATTTTACTCGCGAGTTATATATGGGGGGTTTGAAAACTGCTCACTTAGCGAATTTGGGCAACTAACGCGCGATATATCGCAATCGCGCAATCGCGATTTAATTAACTTTGAAAATTGTTCTAAGTGACTTGAGGCAGCTATTTGTATCACTAATACTTTAGTAGACCACACTACATCACTTTGAACTTTACACAGTGTATGGAGGGGGGGGGGGGGTTTCGAAAAATTCAACAACAAAAAATGCTTACAGGTGATATATCTTCATAAATTTCAACACAGGACGTCAACAACTTTCTGATGGAGTTTTCGAGAATAACTTGATAACAGCTTTGTTCGAAAAGGCTACTTAAAAAGTTAAAATGTTCCTAAATTTGTCATTTGTCTTTAAACTGAAATTAAAAAGTTATAAAAAACAAGCAAATCGAGTAAAATTAGTTCGTCAATTTAAAAAAAACCTATTTTTTATGAAATTTTATTATAGAGGGTGTAACAAAAAAGATCCCAAATGTAATATCTCGACAAATACTTCGGTAAACTCTCTTGAAAAAATGCCCACATACCTACCAGCCCAAGACACGTTGTGCAGTCACAGATAATTTTTTTTTCAAAGGGGAGAAAAAACTACTTCCTTTTTTTACTCTGCGAAAAAGATTCCACGAAGAAATTGTTTTAATGTTCATTTGAATAAAAGTTGAAAATCAAACAGAATAAAATGGTAAACTTGTAATTGTTTTTGAGAGTATGTTCTAAACTCTAGCTGTACGTCCCTCAACTTGTGCGCCATTAAGATGCAGATATCTTCTGGCTCGTTTTTGCAGCCCAAAAGCTACTTTCCTCAGCATTCTTCTTTCAAGTTTCATCGCCGCAAGTCTTTGGATAATTTTCCTTTTCAGGCCATCTAAAATCGCCAAACGAGATTCTTTGTAGACTCTATTTGCATAATATTTGCCCGTTTGTCTCCCGGAGTTAATTTTAATTAGATTTTATTTGGTGCCTTTTTCTTGGCACTTTTTATAAATCTACTAACTCGAGATCTGTTTGAAGCGGAACAATTTGGGGAAAAAAGCGAACTGACGAATAGTCTCATCTGTTTGTTTTGTACTGGCAAACGTTAAAACAATAAAGATTCGCTGCTCTAATGTAAACTTCATCATTATTAGAAGTGAGAAGCATGAACAACTCAATGTAGTTTGATACTTTGCGGAGTGAAATTTTCGTGTAATCTTTTGTTCACACATGTTTCAGCGATAATGTTTCAAAGATGTTTCAGAAAATCTATGTCTTAGGTTGCTAAATATGTGTTCCAAATTTCATCAAAATTGATACTTTTTTGAGACACCCTGTATTTTAAGTTATTTAAGAAACTGTTTCATAGACTATAATCAAGGAGCAGTCAAAATTTTCAGGCCTTTGCGAGCAGTCTTGTAACAGTTGATTTTCAAAAAAAAACTCAGAAAAAATTGAAATTTTTTCTTGTTTTTTTAAAAATTTCATTAATTATTTCAATTTAAACTACTCCATATAAAACAAAATGCCGTCGAAAGTTTCTGGGCTTCGCCCTGATACGATTGTTCTTATTACCGCGTTACTAGACAATAAAAGCGTCATTTGTACTATCTATTGCGTGTGGGGAGTTAACGGCTGTATCATTTCAGAGATTTTAGGGGGCAGTATGAAGAATCTTTTCAGCGACGTTAAGGGGCAGTAGGAAAATTCAGGGTTCCGCCTGATACTAAAAGTCTCGTTTCGCGTAAAATGAGTACGTTGTCGGTCTATTAAAATTTTTTCTTGCTCTTTGGATTTTAGTTGAACGAAAGATGTTGGATGATTGATGTTAATATAATTATACAATGTAAAATTACTAGAACTTTTCAAAAACAAATTTGAGCTCCTCTTAATGGCTATCGAAAAATTTTGCCCGCTCTGCTTAGTTTCCAATTCTCGATTCATCAGTTTTGCATCTTCTGGTTAGATTTTCAAACCATGGTGTCAAACCAAGAATCAGGGGCCTCGCACCGCTTCAACTAAAACAGAAAGATTCTGGATACGCAAATGGGATCAACCGTAGAATTTCCCTGCCCAGTATGACCTATGAACATAGTTTGGAAGCACATGAATTGGAAACTAATGAAAAATTACAAACCGAAGTTAGGAAAACCAACTTGTATTTCAACGACTTGACCCCTGATTTGAACCTGTCTAGCCTATGATTAGGCGTTGGTTGGCTCATGATTTGGCTCTGAGCCTATAAACTGTCTAGCCTATGATTAGACGTTGGTTAGACAGGTTATAACCTGTCTAGCCTATGATTAGACGTTGGCTAGACAGGTTATAACCTGTCTAGCCTATGATTAGACGTTGGTTGGCTCATGATTTGGCTCATGATTTGGCTCTGTTTGCACATTTTTCGTGGGAAGCCTTCATTGGACAGCTTCACTTTGGTCCGAAAGGCGATCTTTTGGTCGATCATGAGTCGATACTTCTGGGTATTTGATTAAGAAAGAAAATCAATTGTATTGCTAAAAAATTTGTTCATAATCAATATTGATAGATGCATATTCACAAAATATTAAGGGTGCTGTACATTGGTAATCAATTTTGTTGACAAAACCATTAAAAACGTTATACATTTATTGGGATCTCTTTTTTGATAGCACTGGAAACTTTAGTGCTCAGATTGCTTAAATTTGAAAAAAAAGAAAACAAATTTTACTTTTACGCAATCACAAATTTTTTTTGCTTCTTCGCCTAAATGAAAAAAATTGATAACTAGTGGCGTACACAAAACTTTTTGGGGGCGTTTTTTTTTCAAAAAAAAATCACTTTTCTGTCGACACTTTTTAAATTCCACGCAATTTCTTTTATGAGCCGCACTAAAGCCATAATAACAAAAATTCGTCAAAGAATTTTGGCTTGAAATAATAACTTTTTAGGCCACTCGAGTAATTACAGCGAGCAATTAACGTTCGGTGTATGAAAATCGGTTTTTTAAGCCAGGGGCGGATCTAAGATTTTCTCGAGGGGGTGCGAGGAGGGGTGGATTTTCAAGAAAAACTTGAAAACTTTGTTGAACTTTTTTCAAGGTCGACCAAATTGATTTTTTGATCTATCCAGAATCCCTATAAAAACTTTATTTCGACCAAATTTTCAAAAAACAGGCCAAAAAATGCTTGCCCCGCCCCCCTCAGGGATTTGACCCCCTGTCGACCCAAAGGGTCTCCCCTTTGGTACTTTTAAGAAATCCATTTTTGGCCGACCGACCCTAAATTTTTTGAACTTTGAGGGGGAGCGCCCGCAAAAAAAACGCGATTTTTTTTGTCAAAGTTTTCCAAAAATTGCCCAAAAACTGCTTTTTTTTTACCTGTTTTTTTTCAAAAATTTGCCTGCGGCGCAGAAATTTTGGTCTATCTGCGGTCTTTATAGTACTTTCGGAGAGCTCAGAAAATCAATTTGGTAGACTTAAATAAAAAATTGAAAATTTTAAAATATAAAAAATATAAAAATATAAAATATTTGTACTCGAGGTCGTTTTTGTATTATTCGAAAAGTGCAGTTGTTCTGAGCTGAAACTTGAAAAGATTTTTCACCTGAGATCATTTTTCGTAAAATTATGGGGGGTTTAAAGATTGCCATTTTTGTCCAATTTGTGACAATTCACGCGCGATATATTTTGCGCTATCAACGCGTAAGCGGAGACTTAATCCGTCTTAGAAATCGTTCCAAATTGCTTTAAGGAAGCTTATTGTTGTTCCGACTTTCCTAAAGAAAGTAACGAAATATTTGTGCTCGGGGTAGCTTTTTTTCCTTCAGACAAATTTTGACTTGTTAACTAGCCATTTTTGACAAAAAAAATATATCATTCAGAAGGTAGTGTTGTCTTGAGCTTAAATATGAAAAGATATTTCACCTGTGATCACTTTTCGGAAAGTTATGGGGTTTAAAGATAGCCATTTTAGCCAATTTGGGACAATCAACGCCCGATATATTTCGCGCTAATAACGCGTAAGCGGAGATTTAATCCGTCTTAGAAAACGTTCCAAATTGGTTTGAGGAAGCTTTTTGTTGTTTCGATTTTCCTAGAGAAGTTAACGAAAAATTTGTGCTCGGGTGGCTTTTCTTTTCTTCAGACAAGTTTCGACTTGTTAACTAGCCATTTTTGACAAAAAGTTTTTCATATCATTCAAAACGTATTGTTGTCCTGAGCTCAACCTTGAAAAGATATTTCATCTGTGATCATTTTTCATAAAATTATGGGGGTTTAAAGACTACCATTTTGTCCAATTTGGGACAATTAGTACGCGATGTATATCGCGCTAATAACGCGTTGGCAGAGATCTAATCCGTCTAAGAAATCGTTCCAAATTGGTTCAAGGAAGCTTATTTGCGATAATTAATTGTTAAAAGAAGCAAAATCTATAACTTTGTGCTTAATATGACTATTGGCGGATGTTTTCAAAATTTTTTATTTTACATTCAAGTTTATCATGTAATTACTGCTCCAGAGACTTTAAAAGGCAGTCGGAACATTCAGGGCTTCGCCCTGATACAAGCAGTCTTGTTTACTTTGAAATTCGAACCTTTGAAAAGATGATAATTATTTCAAAAAAAACATTGCTTTTCTTCTGTTTCCTAGCGTTCTCTACTGTTTTCCAACTTTCTGTTGGCTATGTTTCTAGGATTTTAGATGAATAAAAAGCTGTGAGTCTAGTTTCAGTAGATTGGATAGTTTTTTTAATCAGATGTGTCATTCGCAAAGTTTTTTGAATTTCAAACAGCTTTAAGATGTGATATATTTTTTTTCTGGATAGTAAGTTACTCTTTCCGACAAAAGTGAGTAAAGGGTGAAATTTTGTCTCAAAAGCAGTTTTCTTCTTTATATTTCTCGGAAGAATAATTTGTTTTAAATTTTGGTTAGTTTTATTTTATTTTGGAAGTTCTATCGTAAAAGATCTTTGAAATTCTATGACCTTAAGACTTGATAAAATGCTTCAAAATTAAGTACTTTTTTGGTTTTATTGTAAAATGTTTCCAGCTGTCTAATAGTTATGTTTATTGAAAATTCTGCTCGCAGACCTATGGACACCCCCTTTGAAGATGGAACCTTCCGGCTGACCTTGGAAGAGTATCCCAACAAGCCGACCTTGGAAGAGTATCCCAACAAGTTCACAGAAGAGTATCCCAACAAGCCGCCCACTGTCAAGTTCAAGACGAAGATGTTCCATCCTAACGTGTATGCAGATGGAGGTATCTGTCTGGATATTTTGCAGAACAGATGGAGTCCCAAGTACGATGTATCGTCCATACTCACTTCTATACAGGTATTCAATTGGGTCTTTGTAACTGTTTTCTCAGTATTTCTCATCTTCGTCAAAGAGATTCTAAATTTTAACTTACCATTTTGGCCAATTCGGGACAATTAACGCGCGATCTATTTCGCGCTATTAACGCGTTGGCAGAGATCTAATCCGTCTAACAAATCGTTCCAAATCGGTTGAAGGAAGCTTATTTACTATAAGTAATTCATTAATAGGAGCAAAATCTATCACTATGCACTTAATATGACGTGCGGGTTTTTTTTTACAAAAATTCTCAATTTTTTAATTTTTAATTTTTTTAAATCACTTTTATATTTTTCATGTTACTGCTGCTCAATAGAACTTTAAAAGCTGTCGAAACGTTCAGGGCTTCTTTATAACCATATTTTTTCAGTTTTTCAGCGCTAAAGCATCAATAAACTAACGCTAATTTGTCGATGTTCATGGATAAAAAATCGCTAATTCATCTATCTACGAAATAACACGGCTTCGTCTATGAACCATGTTATTAAAACTGGTTTGGCAGTTTTTCATCGGTGGTTATTACTGTGAAATCTGAGTCAAATTTTATGTTAATAGCCTGGAATTTATTGCTCAATAATTGTCTCAAATTAATAATCTCTAAACCCCCATTACTTCACGAAAAATGTGTTTCATCGGTGATTTTTACTGTGAACTCAATTTCATTTAATTCATAAATAGCATGGAATTTTTTGGGCGTTAATGGTCTCAAATTGTAAATCTTTTTTTTTTCACAAAAAATAATTTCAGGTGAGATTTTTTTTCGAAGTTTGAGTTTAAACAACGATATTTTTTCGATGGTATGAAAAATGGTTGTCAAAAGTTGCTAGTTAAAAAGTCGAATTTTGTCCGGAAAAAAACCACTCCGAGCACAAACTTTCCGTCACTTTCTTCGAAAGTCGGACTAAAATATTTTCATCTCGTTGCATTCTATAGCTTCCGCACCAGAACAAAATCAATTCTTAGTCGTACGTTCCCTTTTTTGAAAACCGTTATTTCTTTAGCTACAAAATTGTTCCTTGCGCATTTTGCTATCGTCTCGACTTCTGAAAAATTACAAATTTGTGAGCTTTGGGCGATTTTTGCTCGAGATAAAATTCGATTCCTAATTAACGGTCGTGGAGCTGAATGGTAGGAAAAATCACGAATTAACCTTGATACGAGCCCCTTCTTGGCCTTGATTCTGCGGGAACACTGATATTTATTCCGACTTTCTCAGAAAATGAATGAATATTTTTGTGCTTGGTTCAGTTTTTCCAGACAATTTTTTGATTTCACAACAAACAGCTGAAAAAAGACTGTCCGAAAATATTGAGGTAAACTCAAATTTAGAAACAAAACTGAACCGGCAATTTTTGAAGGTTTTGAAAAGTTTCCTTTTTTTAACTTGACCTCCCACTCAAAGTTGTGAACATTAGCGAGGATGGCGTCAATCGAATTTTTCAACGCTGTCGTAAATTGATGCCTTTAACTTTATTCGTCAAATAGTTGCTAAGGGTATGGTCATCGGGTTGAATTTCTGAGGGCCGAATTTTGAGTCGATTTTAAAGATTCAATAAAAACTCAGTTTTGTCCGCTCTTCTATAGAGTTGTGTCTGACTAGCAAAATTAACGCCCCCTCCCCCCCCCCCTAATCCCGCTGCTGCTCTCAAGTATGCCTGTATCCCCTCCCCCCTCCTAATCCCACTGCTGCTCTCAAGTATGCCTGGTATCCTAAATAACTCCTCATAAACCAATTGCTGGAAACTGAAAAATGTCATACCCGACCGGTTTTGTCGTTGAAATATCTGGTGTGGAACAGATCAATGACCATTGGGCTGCAGTGGAGTCCAGCACAGCAGTCTGAGTCATCCAGACACATCTCCTTTTCATACGCACACATAAAATCCACCTCACAATCACACTCTGTCACTAGTTGAAGAGCAACTGAAACTGAAATTGGAAAAAAAATAAAAAACCTCGCTATTTATTAGGAATCAAGACCTATCAAATTATGAGCATTGCCACCAAAAGTTATTCAGCAGCTCGTCGTATCAAAAATATCTTTTTTTACGGTTTCAAAAATTGTCGTTTATTTACTGCTTATTTACTGTTCAGTAAACTTTGGAAAGAAATTTAAATTCGTTTTTTTCCTTCAAAATGAGGACCATAATTAAAAGGGAGATGGAGTTCAGTGGTAAACCAAATTAGATTTACTACAAATCGCGATTAAATTTGCGTTGTTCGAATCATGGCCGAGGATAAGCTGAAGAAAGAATTGTTAAAACTCTATCATTGTTGTTATAGTTATTGTTCCGACGTTCTTAACGAAAGTAACGGAATATTTGTGCTCGGGTTGGGTGTTTTTCTTCAGAAAAATTTTGACTTGTTAACTAGCCATTTTTGACAAAATTTTTTTTATATCATTCAAGAGGTATTGTTATCCTGAGCCTAGATTTAAAAAAATATTTAAACTGTGATCATTTTTCGAAGAGTAATGTGGTTCAAAGATTGCCATTTTGGCCAATTTAGGACAATTAACGCGCGATATATTTCGCGCTTATAACGCGTAAGCGGAGATTGATCTGTCTTAGAAATCGTTCTAAATTAGTTCAAGGAAACCGGTATGCCAATATTTGTTAATAGCAGCAAAACCTATCACTTTGTAGTTGATATGGCGTTTGGGGGATGTTTTTACAAAAAACCTCACTTTTTTATAAATAAAAACTTAATTTTATTTTAATACATTTAATTTTCCATTTTATATTACTGATCCATAGTCTTTGAAAGCAGTCGGAGCCTTCATGGCTTCGCCCTGTTACGAGCAGTTTGGTTTTATTTTCCAGCCGCCTGAAACTCAAAGCTTACTCTTGTATGAAATATATTAACGTTTTACAATTGAGCTCGACTTCAGCGAATATCAAAAAGGCATCAGCGTGGCCTGTATTTGAACTTTCATTGAAGCTGCTTCACATATTAGATCAAAACTTACGATCGCCTACTTTGTTAGACAATTGCGGATTTAAAAATTGTAAGTTATTCTTACACCCCCACTATTTGGAAAACCTACCTAATAATAAAAATGCGTTGGCAGAACGAGAAGCTAAATTATTTGATTTTTTTGTCAGCTTTCAACATATGTTACAAGCTTTTTTTGCGGAGTTGCAAGATTATTTAGACCTAGACACGAAATTATTGCATCTTTTTTCCGAATTTCAGAGAATAAGACAAAATATTTGTACTTTGTTGAAATACTGTTGTTCTGAGTTCAAACTTAAAAAAGTATTTTACCTCTGATTGTTTTTTCGTAAAGTTATGAGGGCTTAAAGATTGCGATTGTCCCAAATTTTGGCCAATTTGGGGCAATTAACGCGCGACTTATTTTGCGCTATTAACGCGTCAGCGGAGATTTATTCTGTCTTACAAGTCATTCCAAATTGGTTGAAGGAAGATTATTGTTCGTGTTCCGAATTTTGTAACAAAAATTACGGAATATTTGTGTTCGGGGTAATTTTGATTCTTCAGACAAATTTCGACTTTTCAACTAGCCATTTTTGACGGAATTTTTTTGTATCAATCGAAAAGTACAGTTGTTCTGAGCTCACACTTAAAAAGATATATGACCTGTGATCAACTTTTGTAAAACTACGGGGATTTAGAGATTGCCAATTGGTTTTCGAGAACTTGGTTTGGCTTCATTGTGAACTTGGGTCTTGTGACTTGAAGTCAAACCCGATTGTCAAGTGAACATCAGATTGATTACTGAAATCCCGCCAAAACATTTTACTGCTGACAAAAAATAACCAAGATTTAGAAATAGAGTCTTCTAGAAAAAAATATTAGTTTTCCTTTAAAGTTTCATATAGAGTTTCTGATCAGAAATTCTAATTGAAAAATGAATATTTCTCGTCAGAAATTAAAAACAATTGTTAGGTACGGGCAACAAAAAATATGCAAAAACAGTCGTAAATCATTTTTCTTTTTCATGGTTGCTTGTTAGAACCTGAGGTAGTTTGAACTTCAACTTATCACCTGCTTGGCTACATGACCAACAAAGTTTTGCTATTGCGGTTGTCAGCTCGGACGATTTCATTGGAGAAACTCCAGTGTCTGCAGCTTTTCTATGACTCTTTCAAATTTTACACTTATGTCCCATAAACAACCTTTCTTTAACATCATTTACTTCTCTTTTGTTTCTTCTCTTCTCTTCTCGTCTCTTCGAGCCTTGGCCGGGGATGATATTGGAAGAAAAAAAAAGAAGTCCGAGATAAATTGAATTGTCGCCGTTTCGTGCGACTGCTCATGTTTTTTGGGCAAAGATGCAACTTAACGGATTTTGCTTGTGCTGTAAGCAATTTACATTGTAGTTGGAAGAGTGCCCTTAGTGCTCGTTTTTTTTTTCAAGTGGGGACTTGAAAGATTTTTTTCTTACATTTTTTTTGGCTCAGTTGGTTTCTTCTCAAACTTGTCGGCTTACTTGCCATACCTACAATCTTCTTGTGCTGTGAGCAACCTTGGAGTTCACAGAAGAGTATCCCAACAAGCCGCCCACTGTCAAGTTCAAGACGAAGATGTTCCATCCTAACGTGTATGCAGATGGAGGTATCTGTCTGGATATTTTGCAGAACAGATGGAGTCCCAAGTACGATGTATCGTCCATACTCACTTCTATACAGGTATTCAATTGGGTCTTTGTAACTGTTTTCTCAGTATTTCTCATCTTCGTCAAAGAGATTCTAAATTTTAACTTACCATTTTGGCCAATTCGGGACAATTAACGCGCGATCTATTTCGCGCTATTAACGCGTTGGCAGAGATCTAATCCGTTTAAGAAATCGTTCCAAATCGGTTGAAGGAAGCTTATTTACTATAAGTAATTCATTAATAGGAGCAAAATCTATCACTATGCACTTAATATGACGTGCGGGTTTTTTTTTACAAAAATTCTCAATTTTTTAATTTTTAATTTTTTAAAATATCTGGCGTGGAAGAGATCAATGACCATTGGGCTGCAGTGGAGACCAGCACAGCAGTCTGAGTCATCCAGACACATCTCCTTTTCATACGCACACATAAAATCAACCTCACAATCACACTCTGTCACTAGTTGAAGAGCAACTGAAACTGAAATTGGAAAAAAATAAAAACCTCGCTATTTATTAGGAATCAAGACCTATCAAATTATGAGCATTGCCATCAAAAGTTATTCATTAGCTCGTCGTATCAAAAATATCTGTTTTTACGGTTTAAAAATTTTTGAACTTTCAAAAATTGTCGTTTATTTACTGTTTATTTACTGTTCAGTAAACTTTGGAAAGAAATTTAAATTCGTTTTTTTTTCCTTCAAAATGAGGACCATAATTAAAAGGGAGATGGAGTTCAGTGGTAAACCAAATTAGATTTCCTACAAATCGCGATTAAATTTGCGTTGTTCGAATCATGGCCGAGGATAAGCTGAAGAAAGAATTGTTAAAACTCTATCATTGTTGTTATAGTTATTGTTCCGACATTCTTAACGAAAGTAACGGAATATTTGTGCTCGGGTTGGGTGTTTTTCTTCAGACAAATTTTGACTTGTTAACTAGCCATTTTTGACGAAATTTTTTTTATATCATTCAAGAGGTATTGTTATCCTGAGCTTAGATTTAAAAAAATATTTACACTGTGATCTTTTTTCGAAGAGTAATGTGGTCCAAAGATTGCCATTTTGGCCAATTTAGGACAATTAACGCGCGATAAATTTCGCGCTTATAACGCGTAAGTGGAGATTGATCTGTCTTAGAAATCGTTCTAAATTAGTTCAAGGAAACCGGTATGCCAATATTTGTTAATAGCAGCAAAACCTATCACTTTGTAGTTGATATGGCGTTTGGGGGATGTTTTTACAAAAACCCTCACTTTTTTATTTCAAAAAACCTCACTTTTATTTTATTACATTTAATTTTCCATTTTATATTACTGCTCCATAGTCTTTGAAAGCAGTCGGAGCCTTCATGGCTTCGCCCTGTTCCGAGCAGTTTTGTTTTATTTTCCAGCCGCGTGAAACTGAAAGCTTACTCTTGCTTTGTAAGAAATATATTAACGTTTTACAATTGAGCTCGACTCAAGCGAATATCAAAAAGGCATCAGCGTGGCCTGTATTTGAACTTTCATTGAAGCTGCTTCACCTATTAGATCAAAACTTACGATCGCCTACTTTGGTAGACAATTGCGGATTTAAAAATTGTAAGTTATTCTTACACCCCCACTATTTGGAAAACCTAATAATAAAAATGCGTTG
Source organism: Symsagittifera roscoffensis (assembly GCF_963678635.1). Classification (NCBI taxonomy): domain Eukaryota; kingdom Metazoa; phylum Xenacoelomorpha; order Acoela; family Convolutidae; genus Symsagittifera; species Symsagittifera roscoffensis. The sequence continues at coordinate 68,803,370 of NC_087063.1, read as the reverse complement.
GCAGAACGAGAAGCAAAATTATTTGATTTTTTTGTCAGCTGTCAACATATGTTACAAGCTTTTTTTTGCGGAGTTGCAAGATTATTTAGACCTAGACACAAAATTAGTGCATCTTTTTTTCCGAATTTCAGAGAATAAGACGAAATATTTGTACTTTGTTGAAATACTGTTGTTCTGAGCTCAACCTTAAAAAGATATTTTACCTTTAATCTTTTTTTCGTAAAGTTATGAGGGTTTAAAGATTGCGATTGTCCCAAAATTTGGCCAATTTGGGGCAATTAACGCGCGATATATTTCGCACTATTAACGCGTCAGAGGAGATTTATTCTGTCTTACAAGTCATTCCAAATTGATTGAAGGAAGATTATTGTTCGTGTTCCGAATTTTAAAACAAAAATTACGGAATATTTGTGTTCGGGGTAATTTTGATTCTTCAGACAAATTTCGACTTGTTAACTAGCCATTTTTGACAAAAATTTTTTATATCATTCAAGAGGTATTGTTGTCCTGAGCTTAATTTTGAAAAAATATTTCACCTACGATCATTTTTCGAAGAGTAATGTGGTTCAAAGATTGCCGTTTTGACCAAATTAGGACAATTAACGCGCGATATATTTCGCGCTTATATCGCGTAAGCGGAGATTTAATCTGTCTTAGAAATCGTTCTAAATTGGTTCAATGAAACCGGTAAGCCAAGATTTGTTAATAGCAGCAAAACCTATCACTTTCTAGTTGATATGGCGTGTGGGGGATGTTTTTACAAAGAACCTCACTTTTTTATAAATAAAAACTTAATTTTATTTTATTACATTTAATTTTCCATTTTATATTACTGCTCCATAGTCTTTGAAAGCAGTCGGAGCCTTCATGGCTTCGCCCTGTTACGAGCAGTTTTGTTTTATTTTCCAGGCGCCTGAAACTCAAAGCTTACTCTTGTATGAAATATATAAATGTTTTACAATTGAGCTCGACTTCAGCGAATATCAAAAAAGCATCAGCGTGGCCTGTATTTGAACTTTCATTGAAGCTGCTTCACCTATTAGATCAAAACTTACGATCGCCTACTTTGTTAGACAATTGCGGATTTAAAAATTGTAAGTTATTCTTACACCCCCACTATTTGGAAAACCTACCTACTAATAAAAATGCGTTGGCAGAACGAGAAGCTAAATTATTTGATTTTTTTGTCAGCTTTCAACATATGTTACAAGCTTTTTTTGCGGAGTTGCAAGATTATTTAGACCTAGACACGAAATTATTGCATCTTTTTTCCGAATTTCAGAGAATAAGACAAAATATTTGTACTTTGTTGAAATACTGTTGTTCTGAGTTCAAACTTAAAAAAGTATTTTACCTCTGATTGTTTTTTCGTAAAGTTATGAGGGCTTAAAGATTGCGATTGTCCCAAATTTTGGCCAATTTGGGGCAATTAATGCGCGACTTATTTCGCGCTATTAACGCGTCAGCGGAGATTTATTCTGTCTTACAAGTCATTCCAAATTGGTTGAAGGAAGATTATTGTTCGTGTTCCGAATTTTGTAACAAAAATTACGGAATATTTGTGTTCGGGGTAATTTTGATTCTTCAGACAAATTTCGACTTTTCAACTAGCCATTTTTGACGGAATTTTTTTGTATCAATCAAAAAGTACAGTTGTTCTGAGCTCACACTTAAAAAGATATATGACCTGTGATCAATTTTTGTAAAACTACGGGGATTTAGAGATTGCCAATTGGTTTTCGAGAACTTGGTTTGGCTTCATTGTGAACTTGGGTCTTGTGACTTGAAGTCAAACCCGATTGTCAAGTGAACATCAGATTGATTACTGAAATCCCGCCAAAACATTTTACTGCTGACAAAAAATAACCAAGATTTAGAAATTTTCTGACCAGCAGCCGGATTGGAAATAGAGTCTTCTAGAAAAAAATATTAGCTTTCCTTTAAAGTTTCATATAGAGTTTCTGATCAGAAATTCTAATTGAAAAATGAATATTTCTCGTCAGAAATTAAAAACAATTGTTAGGTACGGGCAACAAAAAATATGCAAAAACAGTCGTAAATCATTTTTCTCTTTCATGGTTGCTTGTTAGAACCTGAGGTAGTTTGAACTTCAACTTATCACCTGCTTGGCTACATGACCAACAAAGTTTTGCTATTGCGGTTGTCAGCTCGGACGATTTCATTGGAGAAACTCCAGTGTCTGCAGCTTTTCTATGACTCTTTCAAATTTTACACTTATGTCCCATAAACAACCTTTCTTTAACATCATTTACTTCTCTTTTGTTTCTTCTCTTCTCTTCTCTTCTCGTCTCTTCGAGCCTTGGCCGGGGATGATATTGGAAGAAAAAAAAAGAAGTCCGAGATAAATTGAATTGTCGCCGTTTCGTGCGACTGCTCATGTTTTTTGGGCAAAGATGCAACTTAACGGATTTTGCTTGTGCTGTAAGCAATTTACATTGTAGTTGGAAGAGTGCCCTTAGTGCTCGTTTTTTTTTCAAGTGGGGACTTGAAAGATTTTTTTCTTACATTTTTTTTGGCTCAGTTGGTTTCTTCTCAAACTTGTCGGCTTACTTGCCATACCTACAATCTTCTTGTGCTGTGAGCATTTTTCAATGGAGTGGCATTTGCAAATGTTGCTTATTGTAGTTTCAGGTGAAACTTAAACTTTTTTTTTGAATTTTTTTGGCTCAAATTGTGTTTGGTCAACAAATTTTTAGTAGATCTAGCTTTTTCTTTTTTTTTGTAATTTTTCTACCTTTAGTTGCTTACTACGTTTGCATTGTATCGCAAGTTTCCAAATCTCAGCTTCGCCTATGTGTTTAATTGATACTGATGGTAGATATCGGAGCTGATCATACATTATCGAGTTTCGCTGCTCAACGCTATCTATTAAAATTGGGCATAGAGTCTAAAAAGAAATAAAACTGAATACTTTATTCGCAAGGTTTCAGTGTTTGCATGATGGTAAGAAAAACGATTTTTTTTGTGTTTTTTTGTCAAAATCACTAGTTTTTTAAAGAAGCTTGGCTCGTTTTCTAATTGACATTTATAATTGTTGCACTGTGTGCCTAGTGTAAAATGAAGCCATCAAAGTTTGTTTTCCGATTTATGTTAAATCAATTATAAAGTTGTTGCAGAAAAATTGAGGTTTTTTTTATTTCTGAAGAAAAACAAAAAACGATAAGGGTTGTTGGAGTTTGAAAATGATGTGGCTACAAGCAGTTTTTTTGCTGGCACCATGTAAAATTTCAAAACAAAAGAGAAAAAAATATTACAAGAAAAAAAGTATATAAATCACTGCATTGTTTCTTAAATAAGCATAAAATTATGGTAATTCATTATAAAATCAAAAAAACATGAAATTATGTTTTATTTAGAGTTCGTTTCTAATTCTTTCAACGGGTCTTTGATTTCCATCATCTTGAATTTGTCTTTTAAAAAAACAATTGAAAAAAAAATTAAATAATTATTTAGTTTGTTCATATGCAACAACTTTTTTGTTGTCGGTTCCGATTCGTCTGTTTGTAGATGTTAGAATAATTGACTCATCGAGTAATCTCTTCTTGTAATTTGCCAGCGGATTGTCTCCAAAATCTTCTAAATCACGTTTGCTTAGCTTTTGCTACTCAAATGAACTTGTATCCAACTTGTCACAGCAGTGACATGTGGTGTTATGTAGTTAAAGCATCTCGGTACACCTATGCTCCTCTCTCAAAAGTCCAGGCTCTCATTATCATTTTTAATGGGTCTTGCAACAAGTTGGTAAGAATTGAATTTTGCATCTGCCTTGAATGAGTCTGTGGAGTCAATTTTCATTAGTTTCTCCCAACATTCTCAGCTTTGCATACTGCAGTACGAAATACCCAACAATTACCGGTTATCCGTACTCAATCGCATGCAATTTTTTCTTCACTTATTCTGTTCTTCGATTATTGTCTAATTGATAGCTCTGTGATTTTTTCCCTCATTCAAATAAAGGGTTATTGTATGCCAAGATCTCTTCAGGATATGCTACCCATAACAGGAAATGCTCAAAAGTTTCATAAATTCTGTTTCAACTCCTGACAACGGTTTTCGCATCCCTTTTTTCTAACATCAACCACTGATTGGACCAGATAATTTAATTTCTTAGGAGAGAAGCAACATACAAAACAGTAAATTTTGATACGTTGCAATTAGAGTTCCATATTAAATTTAAAGAGTCATAATTGATCCGTTTTCCAAACCAAAGCTAGATATCAGCATTCTCTGAAGATGTTTTAACATTTAGATCTTGACTTTTTAGTTTTTCTTTTCCTTCGGTATCGTTTTGTTAAACTTCAGTATTTGTAGAAACTGGAGAAAACTTTGATTTTATAACATCTGGAACGAATAAATCGCACTGAACGTATCCAAGAAAAATCAATCTGTTTTTTTTTACCACAAACGAATCTATAATAAATGATCTGCAGGGAAAACGTTTTCAGACTTAATCTTTGGTCTTATTATTGGGTTTGAATTTTCCCACCAATCAAATTCCTACATTGCTTCAGTTTGGTACAATTTCTTTTTCATGTTCTGGCTCCATGTCATCCATGTCTCTAGTGCGCTTGTATATTATCCTGATAGGTCAATGATGGATAAGTTTTTTGGCAGGAAAAGAGTTACCAAAAGCATCACATTGCTTCTAATTTTGTTTTACAGTGATCACTTCAATCATTCAAAAAAAACATTCAATTATTTATAGTTTTCCCAGGTAAAACTCGCAATTTTGCAGCCTGGTCTTGTTTCTTGATACAAACACCACACTATTCTTAAAGTTTCGTTCTTGTTTTGAAGTTTTACAAATCGGTATAAAATTCACTTCTAATGTAAAGTGTTGATGGCGTAGCTTGACACATTGTATAGGGGTAAAGCTGGCGTGCATTTATTCAACGATGGATTTTTAGACATTCATTGAGCTTTTGAAGATGAATAATGCTTTTTGAGTGATTGCAATGCAAAAACTACAGGTCGAGTCTTTTCATATTTTTTTTCAAAATTTATCTTTGTCAATTTCACAAAATGGAAAAATTTTGTAGTTTGTAGGTTTGTGCAAAAACATATTTACTAAATTGGGAAGTGTACATCCAAATTTTAACATATTCATTCTTTTGTTATGATACAATTGAATCGTTAAAAACATTGGCTCGACGGTGCAAACAGCATTTTTGTTGGTGTACCACTGCAAAAACTCTTTGATCACAGTCATTCCGTTTTCTGCCAAATCTACTGTAAGCAATTGTGATTATCCAAGAGAGTTGGGGCACAGTCTTGATATGAAGCTTTTTCCGTGCTGGTTGTGAATCAAGTCCAATTATTCTCAAAATTTCATACTAACCGACGTGTTTATCTAGGGCAAAATTTCGTTTTTTTATTGCTTTTTTTGTTGCCATTCCGAAGAGTTTACGTCATCTGGGTTGTCAAAAAACACATAAGAAAAAAAAATTGATTCTTTTAGCTTTGTAGGTTTTAAGAAAATTAATTCAGAGCTTTTACGGCACTCAAAATTATCATCAAGTTGCAAAATTAATCATTTACAACTTTGAAAGATCGATATTGAAGAAATCAAATTTTACTTCTCCAATGATGATTTTCGACAGACAATTGTTTTCTATTTTTATAAATAATGGATTAGGTACGTAGTCTTCAAATTCAATTCAAATTTATTACGATTACTTTTAAACAAGATAAAGTAATCACAACTCTTTCCAGATTTTAATTCAAAACAATAATTTATTTTTTCTGAATTCCCAACAATTGGGTTGACATATCAACTTCTTCTGTGTTTTAACGCATTCACATTGTGCTCAAAACTGTTATTTGGATAATTCTTGCTTCGTTCATTTAATTGATCAAAGATTTTTTCTTCTCAATGATAATTCATTCATAATCTGGATTTTTTAATTTCAATGTTCTCAGCCAAAAAGACTCAGATTGAAATCAAAAATAAAGTTCCGTGGAATTTTGTTGTTTGAAAAATTGGGCTCATAAATCAGATTTGTTGATAAGAAACCAGAATTAAAACTTTTTTCGACACAGTTTGTAGTTTGTGTCACTTTTAATTTTTCTGTATAGTTTTTACAGTTTGTTACCTCAGACGCCGGACTAATAAAAATTATACTTTTTAAAGAGGGTTGTGCGGAGATAAAACTTTCTCATTCGGAGTCTGTTCAATTTTTTAAGACATTTTCGTAACTAGCACAGCAAAAACACTCAAAGAGGCTATCAGTATCATTCTCAATTCCTCAACAGTTCAACCTAAATGAATTGTGCAATACTCCTTCGAGCTAGATCCTTTACCTCTTCTCCTTAATGTACATCAATATTGTAAATGATGTTGTTGTTTTCACATGTTTTTTTTCATTTTCTCGGTATGAATGACTTAACCTTTTATACTTATTTTCTTATAAAATCATGACGTCAACTTTTAATAGAATTGACGTCAATGCTTATGTAAATTTTCTTCTATGGATTAATTGAGAAAAATTCAAGTTATTTTTGTAAAACATTAGCTAATCAGAAATCAGCCGTTTCAAGAGGTAATTTTCGATGAAAACTTGAGTTGAATCAGGGAAGCACCTGTGAAAACTTTGAGGAAAACCTAGATTGACTCCAGTTACTCTAACCGAAAAAACTCTAAGCGATTTCCTCATTAATGCAATGATGTGGATTTATAAAGTTTTTTATTTTTTGGACATTCATATTGTCCAAGTTAGATTTCTCCGACCATATAAAAAGTTTAGACTTAGGCCAAACTTTGCGTATTCAAGCTTGAAACTTACGGTTGAATTGCACCTGACAAAGATAAAAACCTGAACTAATCTAGAAAATTTGAAATTAAACGAAACGTCGTATGATAAAATTTTAAAGAATCTTTTTATTCCATACTTAAAGCCTAATTCTGACAAAACTCCTAGCAAAGCTCTCTGTTTTCTTGTTTCCCTAAATTCCCTAAAGTTTGTCAAAGCTCACAAACTAAATCGATCAGAGTTCGAACAGAATTTCCAGAGATTCGCTGTGAAAAAGTTCGCAAGTTTGAGCTTTCCTCTGAAATTTACTCAAAATAGTTTAAAGATCTTCTCAAAAATCACCAGCTTCTCATTGCTTACTTACAATACAAAAAATTCAACTGATTGATGAAAGAACTTGCAGTAAATGTTCTTTCCTCAAATAAAATTCTGTTTTTTGTTGTTGTTTATAAATAGAAATTTTTTTAGTTTTACAATGAACAACCAGTGTTCTTTCATTTTTTTAAGTGCTTTTTTCAAATATTTGGAAGGTCTTAGTCTTTCAGAGGAAAATTTAATTGGATACGACAACCCAAATTAACATTTTTTCGACTTGGAAACGTCAAAAATTAGAAAAGTCACGAAAAGAATTGACTGGATACGAACATGCAAAAAAAATTTCAAAAACTTAAATGTAATTGGACATGACTACCGTTCATAGATGGACAAAGAACTCCGCTTGGTCAAATAAAAATACTTGACATGATGGTACACCTCAATTTTAGATAATTTTTTTTTTGTTTCTAGTCAGCTTCATCGATTATCAACTCCTCTGAGCTCAATTCTTCTAAATTTCATTCATTGCCTTTTTCTCTCTACTCAACCTTCGTCTCTTGATTCAAAAATACTGTTCTCAACTGAGAGCAACAATCTGTTTCACTCCTTATTTCAATGTTTTGGTTCAAGTTAAAGGGCGGTAAACGGCTTCTAGAGTCTGTTTGCGACTTAAGTCTCCCAAGACAAGTGTTGTCCAGGGTTGAAATTGTGATGGGAGACTTCAATTATCATCACCAGATGCGTTTTATTATCACAAAGAAGCCTCTTCGAATGATGGGAATAATGTCGGAGGTTGCAGTGCACGTTTGGAGGGAGTGTCCCATGGATCATGGTTCCAAATATATGGCCCAACCTGTGAACGATTTCCTTTTTCTCTAGGCAGACAAGGACTTGCCGAGAATCCAATTAAAATTGAAAAGGATGCGGTGATTTATGAACCACAGATTCCAGTGAGCGATCCATCAAGTGAATCAAGTCAACGAAGCCAAGACCAGCTTTGCGCTCCAGTAAGAACTTCAACAATTCGAGAACTCAGCTGCTCGACATTTCCTTGGTTTGTAAATATTTGGTTAAGCTTTGTAAGATAAACTTGTTTACTACAAATTTTTTGAATTTTAAGTGATAAAATAAAAACAGTTTGTACAAAAAAAATTAGTTATAATAGTTCATGAATCTTTCAAAAATGTCAAAAATATCTAAGTCGTTGATTTTTTTATTTAAAAAATCAATTTTTTTTTTCTGTTTTGCAAAAAAAAACTAACATTTTTTTCTTATCCACATGTTTGAATAAAAACAAAGCCATTTTCACATCTTGTACAAGTTTTTGCAACAGTTTTTGCACGCATCTTAAAACAGTCATAACTGTTTTCGCAACTTGCAAAAACTTTTGACAACATTGTTAGCGAAACGGTCGATGCTGAAAACTGAAAACGTTTTTGCTTCCTGCAAAAAAAAAACCACATTTTCTTCGTTCTAAGAACAGTTCAGCAATTTTTTTCCACATTTGTTAATTGTTTTTCTTTGAAATTTTTAATTTCGTTTCTAACATTAAGCAAAATCGATTTTTGCATTTATGTTGATTAAAAACAAAAAAAAAACACTCTTTTAAGATAGGAAAGAGAATTCGTATTCATCAAAAATGAAAACTTACTAAAACAATTTTTACTTGTTTTTTTAACGAAAGTATTTGGTTTTTTTAATTTATTTTTGCACACTAGTGAAAAAAAATTCGAACGTAAATTGCATCCTGCAAAAAAACTTAAAAGAATTTTCGCGTTTTTGCTGAAAAGTTCAAAACAATTTCCGCAACTTGAAAAAAATTCAACAGATTTTTTGCCTGTGTTTGTTCAAAAAATCAAATTAAACTTTGCAAGCTGTTTGAAAAACGATCATGCAAGCTTCTCGAGATGATTTTTATGCAAGTCATAATAATAACACAGTATTTTACTTTAAAAAACGTTTAGATTGAAATACAGTTGAGTTTGAATATGTTAATATGAAGAAAATTTCAATTGATAATCATGAAGCTGACATTGTTCAAAATTCGCAGATTCATAAATTTCAATAAAACACTTAAAAGTTTTCTTTTTTTCAGATTCTTATTTCAAAATCTGAAATTTCTTCACTCTTTTCAAACATTCGAATCAGCGAGTCTGGGCAAATTCAAGCCTCTGGACAGAGCTTAAGCGATATCTTTTGAAGTTTCTGCAGAAGATGTTTTTTTTTGCAAAACTGAGTTAAATTTCTGGCATTCTACATCTTGAATTGCGTTTCACTGCTCAGTTCAGTTGATTGAAAACTTTACCACTTGATGATTTAATATTGGAAAGAATTCTGCATTTGTACAAAAAATAATTACAGTAAGCAATCTGGTAAGTTAATTGATATTTACCTAAAGGCTGCGAAATTTGATGGAGCGATGATCCAAAAAAACAAAAAGAGCTTCAAATGTCCAATAATCAAAACAACGGGTGGTTAGATAAAGAGTTACCGAGAAGGCATGATTAACATTTATTTTTTCATATAAATTGACTGAGACAAATTTAACATAGGGTTTTGCTTTACAAACCAACAAAAAGTTGGGTTATGCTTGTCATTACCGAGTCTTTGTTAAAAAGGATTTATTTTCACAAAGGATTGTTTATATAGTAAAAATAACCCTTACGCAATGTCCTCACTCGGTTTACCACCTACTCACTGTTTGAAAATTGGATAACTATTTGCGTCGAACTGAATTAAACAAAGTCCAGCAAATCTTTAGAGACTTGTTGTTATTCTGCCCCCCGCGCAAAATTTTTCGGGCCTTCGAGTTTGGCTATGATAATTGTTAATTCCTGAAGCCTAGGACTCAAGGTTGCCATCCATGGGCGAAAGTTTGGTTATTTTTTTTCGAAACTCACCAATAAATAAGATAAAGCAATTGTAGCTGGACCTTGCCATTTCTTTTTTGCAGCAAATATAGGAAAGCAGCTTCTACTTGAGATTTTTCTTCACTTTTAATTGTTCGCCAAATTGTGTAATTTTCAACTTGAAAAATTGGTAATACTGACAGTAATATTGACAACAAGAAATCAAAGATAAAGCTTTCGACACCGAGAGATAAATTTGATTCAATTATTTCAGCATTATTTCAAAAATGAGAAAGAGACTGAAGAAATATGGGTCTGTATGAGCTGAAATACATGTATTTTGTTGAATACAAGTTTTATTTTTTTGTGCTTTGCTGTAAATAAAACACCTGATTGAAGGTTTTCTAGTGAAATTGATTCATTTATATCCTGTCATGATTTCCTGGATGAGAGTTAGCCCCGATTATTCCTTTGATGATATTAAATAAGACACATCCCGCTTTTTTCATCAACAACTGGTTATGTTTTCCCAGCGAATATTCACATCTTCTTCGCAATCTCAACCCTATAAACTTCAAGGCGTTCCCTACTTTCCTAATTTTACTTTAAGACCACTGAAAAAAGTGAAAAAAGTGAAATTTTAAAGGCTCATGTTGAGCCACTATGGAAAAATTCGGTAGTAAAAATTTACCGCCGAGAAAACAAAGAACCAAACAAAGGCCTAATAAAAGACCTTTTTTATCTGAAAAATGATATTAAAATGAAATTATCGAGCATTGTTTTTTTTTGTCTTAATGTGTTTTCTAAAACAATTGGGAACCTCTGAACTCTCAATTCAGAAATGATTCCATTCAGAAAACCGGTTAATTTTGAATCGACAGCCAGACCCCCCTTTAAGTTGATCAAGTGGAGTTCCAGGTTTGATCAATGGAAAGTTTTTGCAAATAAACTATTCCAAATTACCTGCTCTTAAAAGGATGTTTGCGTTCATAATTCAAAAAACAAAAGCTAGAAGGCCAATTCAATTAATAGAAAAAAAACATACTTTGCTAACTACTTTTAAATGTAACATAATATAATCAATTGAAGTAGTCCCATTTTGTTATTACACGTTGTAATAATTTAAAATCCTCCCATTTCATGCCATGGTTCTCCCTCTTTTTTATATGATTTTTCAATCTAAAAATCAAAGATAATCAATTATTCCCCATTTGATGTAGTTTTCTCTATAGTCGACGTAGTTTCTGAAATATGTGTCGTCCAAGTACTCGGGTGTAAACTCATTCACAAAAGCGCACATATCTTCTTCAAAATACTTCACCGCAAACGACTTTGTGTAACAGAATTTCACATTCAGAAACCAATTTGGGGCAACATTTTCAGGAACTGAGAGTTTCCAGGACAATTTGCAACCCCCTTGTCGGTTATCGGTGTGATCGTAATAGCTGTTCATCAAGTCAAGTGATCCATTTTCAGTAAAACCTGAACAAATTTCTTCATTTTCTTGCGTTTCATTATTACCGCACTGTTCGAACGTATCCGAGTTGACTGCGTAATATTTGTAGCAGATTTTAACTTCTTTAAACCAAGGATCGACTTCTGTAGAGTTTCTGAGATACCAAACCATCGAGCATCCGCCATCATTTCGGGTCCAATCTTTGAAGATGTCAGTGTAATTGTTAATTTTGGTGCAAGAGGGCGACATACCCGAACAATACATGTCTTCCTCGTCGCTCTCGAATTCGAAGCACAATTCGATTTCCTGCCACCATTTCGGTTTGATCAGGTTAAACTTCACACTCTCGCCGATAGATCTTATAACTGTGTAATTATGCATGCTGTTAGCCGATTCTTCCGAAATGAAACCCAAAAGCGACTCCAGTTTTTTGAATCGCGGTTCCAAATCAGGAATCTTTTCGAATCTAGCTATTGTTGACTTGAGTTGAATCTCCAAATCAGAAAGATAAGCACCTTGTAAATACATTTGTTCTGCCTTAAACATTGAAAATCTTTTGTTATTTCCATGAATCAAGCCATGAATTGGTTTCAGCTCGACTTTGGATGGCCAATGGTACTTTGATATCAACTCGAGTCCCTTCATAGAAGTTTTGTGGGGCAATCCATCAAAATGACGACCCAAATTTGTTTCGTCATGATTACGGCTGTAAGCTAAGAACTCTTCACTTACATTGAAACGTTCTAAAACTGCCTCTTCGGCGGTTTGATTCTTCGACTGGGCGCGATATTTTTCCACAAAATATTTCATGCTTTGATCTTTAATATCTTGATCGCTGCTTTTAAGATGGTATTCCTTTGCGACCAAGAACTGATTTTTAATAAAATGACCAAACCTTGCCCAGCTAAGGTAATGAGTGCCAAATTTCTTGATAAACTCCTGATAGCCACTCGGATTTTCATCATAATTTGAAGATAAGTTTGCAACCATTTCTGCCGCTTTTTTACCAAGCTGGACATTTAAATCTGGGTTCAATTCTACGTCAATTGCATTGAATAGAGAGTAAACCTCGGAAATAACCGAATGGTACTCGTTCAGTTCAATACTTCGTCCCCTGTAAAGTTCGTTGCTCGAAAACTTCCCATAGTCTAGTAGAATTCCGCTTCGTTCGGCCATTCGACGCTTCACGTCGGCGAATGATCTGAACACTCGGAGAGATGATCGGATTTTGGGATTTGGCTCTTCATTTTTCAACTGAATTTGATCCGGTATTGAATCTAGAAATCATTGATTTTCTTACTATAGCATATTTTGTCAGTTTTGCGCTCAATTACTTAGCGAAGAATGAGCGATTAAAAATTGAATTTTCGATTAACAGATAAGGCTATGAAGAATTATTTAGCATAAGTTTCGATCTACTTAGAAAGCAGAATATAGGAGAATATACATTTTTTTAGCTCAACCAAACACATTTTTTTCCTGAAATGCCTAAAAGCCAAAATTTATTCATATCTGCGTCATAAATTTATTCATAACTTTTTTTCATATATATTTAAGTAGATGTAATTACAGTAAACTTCTAATTGTAAACCTGATTCAACTGTCCCGTTTAAGTCTTCCAAAGCTGTGCAACTGAAGTCGAACACTGGTTCTCTGAAACCAGTGGTCCTGGAATCGTCCAGGTAGAACACTGAGATGTCGACCCCTTTGGAAAACAGCTGAAGACCCTCTGGAGTGTCAGAACATTCTTCCACAGCTAAAAATACACAAATGGGTTATTTCTCCACCCTTTCTCGCAACAGTGGTCATAATCATTACCCAGTATTATTATTTAGCTTGAAGTCTCACTATTAGTTTCAAAATGTAAAGATATAAGATACGAATTTTTTTGTTTTGCTTTCTACTTTTAAAACAGATTTAGACAATTCGAATGTTTTCAATATAATTATTGACAAAAATAGTCTTCGTAAACATGTTGATACAAAAAAGACTAACTCTCACCAAAAACGCAGGTCTGCAGTAAAGTCAGCAAAACGATAAGTAGCATCTTGTATGGCATTTTCATTACAGTTTCTCCTCTGTTTTTAAATTTCACCTAATTTATTTTATCATTCGCCATTTGGCGACCTTTATTCGTTAAACATTACACAATGTTTACAATTAGCAATGAAAACGGTAAAACAATTTCAATAGGCGTGAAAGGTCAATAGGCTAAAGTTTTAATTTTATATGATTCTATTATAATATATCTTATTCACAAATCATTATTTGATTTTCTTAAAAATAAATCTAAATTGAAAAATTAGAACCATTTTTGTGCTAATCGGGAAGACAGTGCTATGGGCAGGACCGGATTTAGGGGGGAGAGGTGGCGAGAAGGGGAGCGGATGTTTCCCCCTCAGGGATTCGATACCTTTTGATAATATTTCGCCACATCCATTTTTGATCAATCTAAGATCAGTTTGGTTGATTAAAAAATGAAAATTTCAGCGCTAATTTGCACAACTAGTTTGAGAGATAAAGCATGCAAAAAGTTGCAACTTTAGGTCAAAACTTTGCAAAAAGCTCTTCAAAACTTCTTTCTTGTCACAAAATTTCTAAAATTCGCATGCTCCTCGAAAAAAATGCCTCGACCCAAAGTCTTCAATGTGGCCAACCTTAAAAGTATTTGAAGAATTGTCGCCATATGTTTGAAAATCCGCCGCTCTTCTGAAGAAAATCATAAAGCTCAGATCCCAGTCTGACTAAAGGAGCTACTTTTGACAGCTGTACGACAGCTCGTAACAGGCGACAGAACGTAATAAGTGACATCGGGTAACAAGCTACAATTTGCATCCAGGCTTTGACAAGTAGCTACCGCTCTCTAAGCTGCGCTTTCACTCGTAAAATGGTAGTGTGCGTGCATCAGCTTTTGCTGCTCAATTAACTGTTTCCAGCATCGAGCGCGCGTGGATCTATAGATGAGGTAAGTGCCCTCGGCTATGAGAGATTGTGTAGGTCTAGAATTTTATACTGAGAATGTGACCGGAGTATCTAATGAAAAGTTTTTCACTGAAGTTGTCCTGCTGCCTGGTTCTTCCCGATCGTTCAAAAACTGTAGCAGGCACAATGCTAAAGCTTTGAGTTCGACGAACTTGGCTGAGTCTTTTGATTTGAAACATCAGTCTTACCATATTAGTTTTCATACTAATATAATTAGTTCTCATTGTAGGGAGAATGCTACCCTAAGATTTCGAGCTACCTCATGAAGTAATCTCTAGAAGGAAACACTCATCAACAGTTATTTGCTCATCATCATACTCATCGACAAAAAATTTGCTCAACAACAACTCATCATCTATTATCCGCTCATCGCTAGCTAAGTTCCCTTCTTGATCGTGAGAGGTCGTTTTCTTGAAGATGGTCTGGTTGACTCTGAAATCAGGGTCCGAGCGACGTTTTCCGATGGCGCCAGCTCAATCGCTGCCCTCGTCCTTGGTCCTGATTTATTCTCGCTCAATTTTTTTTTCATTAACTTGGTTTTAGTTGAGAGATGATGTCTTCTTTGACTATTCGAGGGACCATTTTCTGCAGCGATTGATTAGATGATCACGGGAAAGTGATAATTCCCGCAATTTCGTTGTCAGCGGTCCTTTTTGAGGAATGAGGAATGTTGGTCAGAATTAGTGTTGCAACAATAGTTCGAAAGTTCGAACGTTCATTCGCGAGATTGACATTCGAATGCTAATTTCATCATTAGAATATAGACGCATGCTGCTCTGTAATTGGTTGGAAAAGGATCGAGCCCACCATCAGAGCGTGTTTTTAGTACAGCTGGTGATGTGTTAACAAGAAAACGCAGTTTGTCATTTGGGTAGCATGTTGCTATATGCAAATCTTTATGTGTGATGATTGGTATTTGTTAACTACGTACCTCGAAATTGAATATTTCATTAATTTTTTTGCGAAGGCTCCAGTTTTTTTGTGGAAAATAATTACCTCTCAGAAATTTTGGAAAATTCAGCATTCGAATGTGTCATGAGGCGACCTGGGGTTACCTCGTTTACAACTTGTTCTTGTAACAGCCATGCTGCAGACTTATATTTATCTTTGCTGATCAAGGTCACAGATCTGGCCTTTACCGAATGCCACGCTATGCGTGGCCACTCTGTTGTTTTGTTACATCGTTGTTAGATGTCTATTCATCTCTCTTGTCTCCTATTTCTCTCGGTTGAAGTTCTGGCCGATAAAATACTTAATTGGAACAAAGTATCTAACATTAACTCTTGCAACTAACTAAACAACTAATCTATCAATTTACTTCTTACGAAACAATTAAGTTTTGACTCGTTATTTCTCGGCAAATGTGATGGCACAGCCAACAGTTCCTGTGAACAAAGACAGGACTGACTTGTTAGGTATTCCTCCCTTTTGAGCAAAACCATCTGTTAATTCTCTGGGAATCTTGAAAAGGTCAATTCTTCCTTGCAGTGGGTCTAAAGGACAACATCAACCCTCATGACCTTCCAGTAGAGCCTGCAGAGATCATCCATGATCCCCCTCCGAAGCCAGAGGAAGTTGTCACTGGAGAAAATGCTGGGGAGGCGAATGCTCGAGTCCTTCGAGATCAAGCGGCGATTCGAAGAGTAAATGAGTTGAATGTCGAACGCAGGAGAAAAGGCCCTAGAATTAGCCAAAACTGGTTTTATCACGAGGCTGCTGAGGCTCATTTGAAGTCCTGTTTGTTCTTCTCATTAGGAAATAAAGGAAAGAGACGCTTTGCAGACTCCTTCCCTCACACGAACATTAGCGCTACTCCTTTTCGAGAATTTCACAATAGCTGTGAAACGTTGTTCAAGGTGGAACGGGATTAGACTGTTGAACGTATCAAGCTTTATAAAACAAAATCCACGCTTGAAATGACACCTTTTCTTCATTTTACGCTCGACTTAGCGCTCAGATTGCCCTGTGTAACTGGCCCAACGCTCAAGAAAGGGAAACACTAAAAGATCTTTTCATTGGACGAATTCGAGATGTAGATGTTCAGCAGCAACTTATCAAGGCTAAGACAGATTTGGATAAACCTCTCAAACTTGCACTGGAGTGTGAAATAGGGGCTAGTACGTCCGCGCAATTCCATAAACTACTCCCACACAATCAGTTTTCCAATACTATTAAGGTTAAACAGGAACCCACTTTCTCAATTCAGTCGTCTCGAGGACAACGTAATTATCCTCAAAACCAAACCAATCGACAAAACACGCAAGGTAACCAAGTGAACAAATCATGCTAATTTTGCGGTAATCCTTTTAGTCCGGATCACAGAAAATCTTGTCCAGCTCGGGAAGTTACTTGTAATCTCTGCAAGAAACGTGGTCATTTTGCAAAGTGCTGTATTTCGTCAAAACGAAGAGTGAACTTGATTCACGAGAATGAGGAAGCGTGGGGTCCCTCTATAGATTGTAATTTCATAGATGCTGAGTATGATAGTGAACCAGAATATGGTGCTTTGCAGCTAGAAAGTGCAGTCAAGATCAATAGTTTTCAGCTCCTCAAGTGAAACAGAGGGAAACCTAGAAGCCTCCGCATTCTTTTATTCAACCGTCGATACGGGAAGCCCAGTTTCGTTCCTCAATAAACGCACTTATGACCTATTTTTACAACGTAACCAGTCTATTGAATTTCGCGATATCACACGATACCCTTTTGATACTTTGTACATCGATTAAAACAAACAACCCATTCGTCTTCTCGGTTCGGTTCGGATCCCGATTTCTTCTAATGGTTGAAAAGTGGAGGATGCTCATTTCCTCGTTTCCGAAAATAGAACTCGAAATAATTTGGGTCTGGATTTGCATGAACAGCTAGGTGTGGTAACAACCCAATTGAGGGCTGAACCTGTTCATCAGCTCGAGGATATTACTCAGGATCCAATATTAGAATATTGGGGTTCATTCTTTGCCCATAAATACGCCCATGTCTTCAGTCGATTAGGCAGATCCAAACATCACAAAGTCTACACTAATTTTAAATTCCCTCTCGTACCTCGTCAAGTTAAAGGACGTAAAGTTCTGATCCATATTAAGGATAAAGTTGCAAACAAATTCAGATAATTAATGGAACAAGGCCATATTGAAAAACTGGATAAATGTACGACAGAATTTTTCATAGCGCCCATTGTGTTAAAAGCTCATTTAAACTTGCCCTTAACGCTAAGCCGATGAACGCTCAGATCTGGAAAAACAAGTACCAGATGCCAAACATTCATGAACTCATCAATTCAGTGGCTCAAATCATAACTAAAGATGCACCTGGCGAGGTTTGGTTCACATCCTTGGATTTGAAGTATGCTTTCAGTCAGTTGCCGCTGTCATCCTTTACTAGTAGTCATTGCAATTTCAACATCTTGTGTGGGGATGCTACGGGGACGTACAGATTCAAAACCGGGTTTTATGGCCTAACTGATATGCCAACCGAGTTCCAGAAGGCAATGGAGTGTACTTTACAAGGACTAGAGGGTGTCATTTGTTAACTGGTTGACGTTTTACTAGTCACAAAAGGGGATATTCAAGAACATAACGAATTGGTAGAGAAGGTGATGCAAAGACTTGATGCGGAAGGCTGGGCTCTGAAACTCAGTAAGTGAGAATTTTCAGTTAAATAACTAACTTGGTTAGAGTATGACATTAATGAGGACGGTTACTCTCCTAAATTTTCAAAAATTGATGCAATTCAATCACTCAAGCCTCCAAGTTTTTTGAAACAGCTACGTTCGTTTATGGGAACTTTAAATTACATGCAAAGGTTTATACCCAATTCGCATACCCATAAAATTGATTGATTTCCGGTAATCTTTAAAGGCTGAAACAAACAGTCGTTTCTGTGGGGAGGGGAGCAAGATAATGTGTTCAACATTATCCTCAATCTGGTAGCCAAAATCCCTAGCCTTTTTCATTACGTTTCTTCTAAAAAATCAAGGGTAAAATGTGACCCTAGTGATAACGGGCTAGGAGCTTGCCTTGAACATGAAATTGAACCGGGAATTTGGTCACCAACTGCTTTTGCTTCGCGTTTTCTTAATAATGCGGAGGCGAAGTTTAGTACCAACGAGTTGGAATTGTTAGCAATTGTTTGGGCTTGCGAACACTTTTCGTACTTATTTGTTGGGTGATCGTTTTCAGGTGCTTACGGATCATAAAGCCATAATCTCGGCATTGAATGAAAATTTTAAAAACAAGACGTATCAATCTCGTCTCTCTAGATGGGTAGATCGTTTATTACCCTTTGATTTCGAGGTTATTTATGTTCCTGGGGTCACTCCGGGTGTTGTTACTTATTTATCTCGTTACCCTACGTTTTCGGCTCCCAAAGCCCTCAAGTTATGATGACTTCTAGTCGTCAAGTCCATTGAGGCTTTTAATAGAGCCTTAGCTTTCATCAATTCTTATTGCTTACCTAAATCGAGGTATGGGTATTGTCCTTTTTCACAAAGAGGGCGTTAATGATATATCGCGGCATCTTGCTTCGCATTCCTTGCTTTCCAGTAGTCTCCGGTAAGGGGCGACGGAATATTTACTCGGAGTTTAAACCAATCAAATCGTGTTATGCAAAAATGTCCATCAAATTTCTCACCAATAGGGCGTCGGATTATGCTCAGAGGATTTTAGCCAATCAAAAACCAGTATGCTAATTAAAAATTGTAGACCAGTTTCTCTCACTCAATATCATTTTCTCCGACCTGAACCTTTACGAAACAGTCAATCCTTTATGCTATCTAAAATTAACAATTCTTCAAATCTATCGAATCTCAACTCTCTAATCATGAATCAGCCGCCCGATACTGATCACAAACTAACTGGAAACGACCCAAACTCTAATCTAACTCACTCTATTGATTCTCAGACTGTACTCAACTCAACAGCTGAACAAACCGATCTAATTACTTTTGTGGAAAACTTTCCTCTGATTTCGCCGAACTTCAGACGGCCAAGCCCGCGTTCTCCGATGAGGTCTCGACAGTTGGGTCAAATTTCCAGAAATAATCAACCCGCGAACGAGCTGCCAAAACCCGTTTTGTTGCTGCGAGGACTAATTCCCGTAAAGAAGGACACGCTCAGGTTTTGGAAGCCATGAGACGTTTGTCTAAACCTGGGAAGCTCAACACAGCCGCCAAGATAGGGGTTTTTGCTGTTAATGGCGGCAGGCCGATCCTTTCGAAATCCGAGAAGGACATTGTGGGACTGCCAGGCCTCTTCGATGCTGACCTTTTGGCAGAACTCACTGAGGAGGACCGCTTTCTGGGCCCTATGAAAAAGCTATCGTCAATGAAGACGTTACTTACTTCAACAAGCTCGGGTCTTATTTGGCCCAATTCTGGCCCAAGGCAGCGGTGGTTAATGATTGCGTGATTGTTGATAACAAGTTGGCAATACCTGAACTTCTCTTGTTGTTCTTGATCGAGCTGTTCTTGCCCGTCTACATCGCTCTCATCTGGAAAAAGAGGCTATGATGTCGGCCTCTGAATACATCTGGTGTCCGTTTCTCAATCGACAGATTGTCGACACTTGTGAGAAGTGCCTAAAATGCACGTTGTATAGTAAGAATTTTAAACCCGCTAAGACTTGTCATACAGCACAAACTTACCTAGTCTGTCCTGGCCAAATCAGGAATTACAGTTAGATTTCGCCGGTCCTATATTAGATGATAAGGGTTCTAAGATCTTTTTTTTAGTAGCAGTGGATCGTTTCTCTAAATTTCCTTCTGTTCTTATTACCAAAACTACTGGGGCCAAGAAAGTTACGAAATTCCTCGCATCTTTCATACGCAATCATGGTATACCTCAGCCTATCAGGACTAATCAGGGGTTTAAAATTGATTTAGTAGAACACTTGTGTCCTAGTAAAGGTATTAAACTCATTCTTTCACCAGTTGGAGACAACAAAGGCGGTGTTTTAGTCGAGCGTTCGATACAGACTATAAAGCGAAAACTGGGCACTGCAAAACTTGTTCCTAATTTTGGTAACTTTAAAGAAACCTTTCAACAAATAGTCGACGATTTTCGGAAAAGTAATCGTTCTGTGCTTACAAAATTGCCTTTCGAATTACATTTTGGTCGTATGCCAAATATTGAAAGGTCTCGAGCTTATCATAATGTTGTTCAATCTGATACTTCAGCCCAAAGACTAGAACGGAACCTCCTTGCGCCGGATCAGATTGCCAGCCAGGACTATAGCAGGGATCGCGCTAACGTGGTACCCAGAGGCAGTGTCATCCCAACGATTACTCTCCGCTTCCAATCGATGTTTTCCCTACAAGGCACTGGCTGAACTCGCTCGGGCGTCAAATAAATGGTCGCAGTTCAAACGCAACCTCCCGCCGGACGGTAGTAAGCGGGTCCTAAAAGAGTTGTCAAGTCGTCACTCGGACCTTGCTCATTATCTGAAGACAGGCTTTACACGTAACACTCTTCGTTTCTCGGATCATGCGTTTAGTTCTACGCCTCCGGGGGCTCCAATTAGTTCCCAAAAATTACCGGCTCTGCAACCTCGTCGTCCGACAAAAACAAGTAAATTGGAAAAACTTCTATTGTCCGAAACTAGTCGAGTTAGAGTTTTTAGGAAAATTATAGATCGTCAATCCGGAAAACCTCTTTATAAGACTGCAAAGTTCAAGATTACTCAGATTACCGATCATACTTATGTTACTGACAAAGGGAAAGTTTAACGTAAAAACCATGTTTGCCTTAAGCCTAACTTTTTTGTTATAACATTTCAGTTGGCCAAAACACACTAGGTGAACGTCTCCCAGCCTCAGGTAAGACCTCTCACAGTGGGGTCAAAAGGTCAGCTACTCGCTCCCAGCCAGTGATGTTGGAGCAACAGCCGGAAAACCCCAGCTTGTCTCACCCGATGGTTGTTGACCTTATAGCTGATTCATTCGTCCAGTGAGGGCTCGTCTGGGTCAAACCACCTCCAAGTGGTCAGGGAGTCTACTCCAGTTGAGAAACGGCCTAAATTGCATAACGATTCACCGCCGTTTACGTCCGTTAATACGACCAATTCTTCTGCTCAGCCGCTTGTCACAGATAGTGCAACCCTTTCGCCACCTACCGCCTCTGCTGCCCAGATTAATGGTTTTAGCACAGCTGACCCTTGGATCGAATTTCTATCCTCTGATGGTGTGTCTTCGGAGGGTTCTGTCCAACCCTCACAAAACGCGCTCTCAGAACCGCACTCTTCGTTATCTCCTCCTGCTCAGCCAGTGGTGGATGATTCAGAGGCGGTCAGGACCTCTTTACGCAGTAAGAAACCTACCAAATTCTTCGGTGATCCCCTACGTCACTCTGTCAAACTGACTGAAG
This sequence comes from Symsagittifera roscoffensis, assembly GCF_963678635.1. NCBI lineage: Eukaryota > Metazoa > Xenacoelomorpha > Acoela > Convolutidae > Symsagittifera > Symsagittifera roscoffensis. The sequence goes on along the minus strand of NC_087063.1, from coordinate 68,781,641 downwards.
AGGCTCAGATGAGT
>NC_087063.1:68751836-68781427 GCF_963678635.1 Symsagittifera roscoffensis | reverse complement strand
AAAAAAACAGAATTGTCAGAAGACATCCAAATTTCCCAGGAACTCGATAATTTTATCACCCTACAACAACAGCTAATACACCCTAACATCCTCACTATAAATCAAATTTCATCCACAATAGAATCCTCAAACCCACCTACTCCTACACCCTCTTCAGCGTACACTGCATCATTAGCACAATCATCCACATCCACCGAATCATCAAATAGCACTCACCGAGCTTATCGCACTTTTAAAAGAAAATTCCCAAATCATCCATTCCCGACCAAACCAGGAACAGCCTGCGAATATATTAATCATCCACACCACACCAACACGAAAGATTTTCTAGCAATCACCTTACCCTCATTCCCACAATATACTTTAAACAACCTAACGACACTAACGACACACGTAGTTTTGTAGATGAACATGTTTTAATACCAACACTTCATTGGACAGCATATTACCATTTTACTAATCCCCTTTGCCTGCCACTATCTAATACTCATAACGATATAGAAAAGAATAAAGATATGCTATATAGACTCACTGCAACACTAACATCTAGACATTTTACTTATATAGGATATAAAAATCACTAAAAACATTCACTGCACCCCGAGCTAACGAATTTACAATAGAATATTACGACCATAATATCATCCGAACTAATCAAGACCAATTTCTAGATAACGACCGCTTCGCTAACCCACAACTAACAGAAAAATTCTTCATCAAAACGTCATATGTATTCACACTTAATATTTTTGATAGAAAATATGATCACATCATTTCTGAAGCACTAACTAATATTCAAGCTTACGAAAGTTTTAAAGAAAAATTTCAGTTTTTTCACTAACCTTTCACTTCCTCGCACCACATGAACGCGATTTGCACTGTTCACACGACATTATGTTACGCACTAAACAGACTCATACATATACATACTATCGCTTCATACAAAATCATTTTGATTTACATACTCCCTCAAGACAACCACATCATCGTTTTCAGTTTCTTAACTCAAAGTACACTTCACCATTTTTTCTTAATTTCACCTATTGCATCAAGGATACTAACCTCCACGGCATCCTCTACAATTATGACCCAGTAACACAAATGTATATATTTTGTCCCATCACGAAGACCTTTAATGCCGAAGAATCCAGACCCTTCCTTATCCCACATGAATTTATCCAACCTATAGAAATCCCAATATTAGAATTTGTTCACAATACTAAATATAATCACAAAATAAATAACCTCATTCAAAACACACTTTATGAGTTTGCAGTAGGCACCGAAGAACTAAAAACCATTAAAGCACTTCAATTGCTTTGGCCACTGCTCCAAACTAAAAACATCATTCGCATACTAGCAAAATTACTAACAAATTCGGACATAATACACGACATCTTCCCCCACGACTTTTTCCCAGACGATTAAAAGGTAAGTATAAGTTAAGAATATTATTAACTAATAAATTTGAATTAGTACTAACCATTCTTTACTCATGTTTCTTTTACATTTTTAGTTTTCATACCACGATCATCTGCAAAAAAAACAGAAAAGAAAAATAAAAAAACAAACTTGTTAAAATTCTTCTAAACTTCATTAATATTTTACACAAGATAATCTGATAAAATTCATAATAAATGTAGTAAATTAATTCATAAATTATTCCCCCATAAAGCAGTAAATTTAATTATGATGAAAATTTATAACTTTAAATTTCCCCCAAAAAGTAGCAGTAAAATTGAAATTCTATGTAATGAACTGATAAAATGAAAATGCAGTACTAACCTTTTGATATCCTCATTCACTCGCACAGGAATTCTATCCAAACTCGCACAGCTCGCCCTCGAAGAATTGTTTAAATAATGATTTTTAGTTTCAAGTTTTCACACTCAACAACTCTAACACACGATAACAAGTTTCAAACTTTCCTTTAACCCGGTTGGAAAGGAATTATATACTAAACCAAACTAACCAACGCAGCTTACTAAACACCACAAATCATAAAATAACGGCATGACTAAAAAAAGAAAACCAACGGTACCCAAGCCGGATTAGCCCAGTTTAAAACTGGATAATTTATTCTTTTGAAGACTATTATAAAGTCTTAGAAAGAAATAATAAAAAACACAAAAAAGTCGAAAGACAAACCCATAACAAAAGCAATTTGATTTTTGAAAAAAGGACACAACTAAAGAAACATAAGAAAGACCAAGATAAACCCAACATAAAACGTTATCACATAACAGGACCTCTCAAAGAAACCGCACGAAACCATACTCCCACTCCTGGCCTAACCCACCAGAGAGGACGTCCTGAGCATCCTCTATAGCCGGCCTAACCCACCGCGCTACATCCACGCTTTGTGACCACACTTCTATTTTTAATAAGAGGTACTCAAGGGTGAGTAACTCTTCAAAATAACCGAACTAAAACAAAATGCTTTTGTGAAAACAACTAACTAAATTCATGATTAAAAAACCGAACTAATAAAAGTTTTATAAAATGTAAATCATACCTTGCAGTATATAGATCAACACACAACAACAAAGACGAACATCCACAGACAAAATGATCCCATTACACTCGAACAAGAATGGCTAACCACAACCGATATGCCGTCCACAATCACAACTCAAAGGATTTAGAGTACGACTTGACTTCGCAGAAAAGGACTTCATTGAACTAGATCAATGACCACCTCGATGTTCAAGTATACGTACAGATCCGAGTTACAAGGCATCCCTTCCACACACAATCTCCACGCCATTCCCAGACGAGGTTGAACACAAAACAAGTTCTCTACATAATACAGAAAACCCGTCATAGCAAACCATTTTGTTTTCAGATTGATTTCATTGGGAAACACAGTCGTTGTCACAAGACGACACAACGATTGATGTCCAAAACTCCAGCGTCCTGGAACTTCTCTAACAAGAGGAACCGGACAAGAATACGATGTTCGCCAAATACCAACGTTCATCATCCATCCTTTGAATTGCAGAAAGATAATTCTGAAAAACTCTGTAAAACCCGGATGGGTGGAACCTGATCTAAACTATACTTTATGATTGGATAAATTAGATATTTTACCACTGTAAAGTATTTAATATTAACCAATCATGATCCATCTAACTAACAACCCACTTATTTGTAAGTGCTGAAATTACTTGTAATTTCAGCACCAAAGAGATTTGAATTTAACTTAGAAATTAGTTGTCTCTCCAACTTCAGCAGCCGCAACAAACCAGTATATACTAGATCTATTGAGCCTAGCAGAGACTAGTTAAACACCCTGAGACTAGAAAGTATAAGAGTAAGATTAGGATCGGTATTAGACTAAGAAGTTGCACGAATCTATCCGGCCGAAAATAAGATAGCGTGACGAGCAGACGGTGTACCCTATCCGAAATTACTCTATGAGTTAACCACATCGGTCCTAACTCAGAACTTCAAGCTCTATTAGATTCTCTGGGAATATGCCACACTTTCGTTGGATGCGCACAGAAATGCAGCGAGTACGAAATAATTTTTTAAAGTATATCCATACCCCAGCGTATGTGTTTTAGTTCAACAGGCGGATTATCCGGATCCATTTCATCTGTCGTGCACGCCCAATCTGAGTTGGCAGGCTCAAATCTCCAAAGTGCGAGAAAAATATTTCTATTTTGTGTATATACTTAACACAACGTTAATTTTACTCTATATGCGACATTTTATTTTTCAATACAAATAGTAGACATATGCGGTCTTCACGAGTTCAATTACTCGATTACAATGGGTATTAATTCAGGTTTGGTAATTTGAATCTGGTGGTTCTCTTTTTTTTTTCATTTTGTCCATTTCATCATTTGAATGTTTGTTCAAAATTTTACTTTTCTTTCTAGCCTCTTCTCTTCGCTTACACCAGCTATGATGAATCTTCAAACTGGTAGTGCAATGGAAGGCAATCGTCCGAAACACCAGAATAGTCTGTTCGAGTCCCAGATATGCCAGTTTAGATATTTTTTACTTTTCTTTTACTGGACGATTTAAAAAAGTTTCACTCATTTGAATCAAAAGTTAATAATTTTTCAGGCTTTTACGCCTTTTTGCAGCGGCTTAAACGGTACAGCCATAGCGACCATCATTTTTTGTTTCTTTTTTGTCCCATCCTTTTATGGTGAAAAAGTGCTCTAAATTCATCTTTTTTCATTGGTGGATTGACTAAAAATAACGCGAGTCCCATCTCCAGGATCATACATGGTTGCTTGAAGGGACAAAGTACTAAGATAAAAAAACCTAGTCTAATAATAAGTCAAACAACAAGAAGCCAAGAACCCTCACCCTGACTGTTTGAAATCAAAAGGTTGTAATTTTTATGTCACGTGACAGTAGATCTTTCTATTTATTTGAAGTTGCAAAAAATTAAAGCGTTTTTCTCAAGTCGTGCGGATGAAAGCAAAAGTATTGCGTTGCCATTTAGTGAGTTGCACAAGATTCATCAGTTACGTTTTGCTATTTTTTTACGCGTTGCATTCATTATGATAGCAACAAAACAGTAACGTATGGGGCTTAAAACTACCACCCAATCTATGAAGCCTAACTTAGATGTTATGACTATTTTGCAGGACTGAGTTTGTATTCATATTATGCAGAATTTAATTTGTCTTAAAATTTGCTCATTTGGCACAAAAGATCAAATGGGAACTATTTTCCAATATGTTGGTAACTTATCATACTACAGTTTTCAACCTGCTTAACCAGGTCAGTAGAAAATAATCCACAAACATAAGCATAACAGAATCTGAGAGTTGTGATTAATAATTGAGAAGGTTTATATATTTTCCAAATCCCGATTAAATTCTGAATTGCGAAGTAATTCCGTTGTGCACGCCAAAATGAGACCTGTTTTGTTTCTGGTAATGATTCTGGAATTTCTATGCTTGACTGCCCAAGTTCAAGGTGCACTCATGGATCGGAGGGTAAATAGAACTTCTTTTGTGATAACTTTTACAATTTTTGTTGCAACTTTTGAAACAAAAGACGGAAAATTTGTGCTCGGGGTGTTTTTTTTCTCGCAACCGTTAACAATGGGGAAAGATACATTGTGCCTATGCTTTGGATTGATAGTAATGTCAGTCTACCAAACAACTATTACTCGTCACTCGCCCAATTTAAAACATTGGAGAGAAGGTTAAGTAAAGATCCTAAGCTGCGCGAAAGATACGCAGAAACAATTAGAGAGGACATTAGGAAAGGCTATGTCGTTACCGTCGAACCGCATGATCCATGTAAGTGTTCCGATGGCGAGTGGTATCTTCCGCACCATCCCGTCGTAAATCCGAATAAGCCAGGTAAGGTGCGCAGAGTCCTTAATGGGGCTTCTAAGTTTCACGGCACATCCTTAAATAAGTCGTTATTGGTGGGTCCGGACCTACTCCAAAATTTAATTTTTGTACTTTTGCGGTTCCGTCAATACAAGTACGCCGTCTCCGCGGATATAGAGGGTATGTTCCTCCAGGTAGGAGCCCTTGCACGCGATCAAATTTCGCTCCGTTTTTGTGGTAGTTCATCAGTACACTCGCCATATATTCGACGCACGGGATTCGCCTACGTGCGCCAATTTCGCGTTGCGAAAAACAGCAACTGATAATATGTCCACATACCTTGAGGCCGCCTCAGTCGTAAATGAAAAATTTTACATGGACGATTACTTGGATTCATTCGAGAACGTTACCCATGCAATTAAAATTAGTCGCGATTTGGTTTCCTTACTAAAATTGGGAGGATTCAATTTGACTAAATTTGTCAGTAATGCTGATGAAATCACTTCAGCAATGAACCCTGAGGAAACCGAAACCTCGTCTTCACCCATCAAGGAAATATGTAACGGTGCCGAACAATCATCACACGTCTTAGGTCTTAAGTGGGATCATGTGAAACACACATTGGTTGTTAGCAGAGGCGTGGATCGTCCTCTCGATAAAGCAATAACTCAACGAGCCGTCTCGAGTGTCGTCTCTTCCGTGTTTGACCCTGTTGGGTTAGTAGCTCCATACAGAGTTAGAGCCCGGCTTTTACTTAAAGATATTTGGAAAATGAGTGGTCAAAGTTGGGACGACGAATTGCCAGAAGACATAAAAGATAAGTTTCTCGAGTGGCACTCCGGTCTCCCTTTCTTAGGGCAATTGAATATTCCCCGTTGTTACTTCACAGAGCCTGTTGATCAAATTGAGCTCCACATGTTCGGTGATAGCTTGCAGGACATTTTCTGTGCGGTTGGATTTTTGCGTGCGCGACTCTCGAGCTCGCACAAAACTCAAATATCTTTCATCTTTGGTAAAGCTCGCGTTGCGCCCATGAAAGCGCTATCTAAACCAAAGCTAGAGTTTCAAGCTGCTCTGCTCGCCACACGACTAAAAGATGATATACTGACCGCCCTTACCGTCTCTAATAATCATGTCTACATGTGGACAGATAGTACAACAGTTTTGCAGTGGCTAAACTCCAATGAAAAATTACCTGTATTCGTCGCTAATCGTTTGGCGAAATCCTCGAATCGACCACTAGACTTTTTGACTAGAACTTTTTGGCTTGATTTTTTAGCGTTCAGAAGGTAGTGTTGTTTTGAGCTCAAATACAAAAAGATATTTTATCTGTGATAATTTTTGTAAAGTTTTGGAGTTTATAGAACGCCAACTTGGCCAATTTGCGATAATTAACTCGGATTTAATTCGTCCTATTAACGTGTCAGCGGAAATTTAATCTCTCTTAGATATGGCTCCAAAATGGTTTGAGGCATCAAGTTTGGTCTACTGAATGCTTTGCAATATGCGATGTGTTGTTCCATATTTTTTCCTTTTCAGACCAAAATTGAAAACTGATATGTAAGGTATATGGTATTTTTAAAGCAAATTGAAAGGTGCCAATTTGAAAATCTGTTTTGCGAAATATATCGTTCTATCGACGCGCCAGTGATTACTTAATCAGCATTAAACATTATTATAAATTAAACTAAGGTAAGCTAGTTGGTCTTTTTGAAATATACGTAGAGGCAAAAATGTCACTTGATACTGCACATAGCGTGTAGGAGTGAGACTTAAGGAATTCTGAAAACTCGAAAGTTTGTTGAAAACGGAAGTTTAGTTAAAAAGTATTAAATTGTAACCAAACAAAACACTGAAAAGAACTTATTCATTTAAAAACTTCTGCGCCACAAAATTTTCCACAAAAAGAGCCTAATTGTCGAAGCCTGGTCGGCGAAACTGTAATAGAATGGTTCCAAAATAGTTACCGAGGTGCCCTTTAATTCGCCCTGGCCGCGAACAAAAACTTTTATTTAAAAGTTAACATGTTGGTTCTTTTACTATTCCGTTCTTTCAATGCAACTTTTTCCCTGTCCTTAAAAAAGCTACTTTCAGGAAGCTGTGCCCTGGCAGCAGTTGAGTCAAATAGCGAGACAGGAAAGTCAACAGGAAGAGGTTCGAGTCCTGATAATTTTTATTCTTCCTGAAATATTTGAAACACGTTCTCTTGCGAGGATTTCAAAAATATGTGTTTCAATTATTCGATCTTTTAATAATTGAGGTTCCTGCAGGTAATTCTGATTGAACGCGGATTCTGATGTTAAAAAGTCCATTAGCTTCCAGAAAATTGAGAATTGTTACTGGTCTTAAAATTTCACTTATGCGTCATGCGATTTTTGGGTCCTCTTCGGGAATGCGTTCTTTCCAAAATGAGAAATTCAAGAGATGGTAATTCTTCTATTAGAATTGATTGATTTAATGTAAAATAAATTTTCTAGAAATAGTTTTAGTCTATTTTGACTTAAAATTTTGAACTTGAACTTTATTTCAACTATCCCGGGTTGAGTTAACAGGAAAAGTTATCGCTAATTCAGAGATATCGCTGCGGTTACCATCTATGGTTCAGTCTATGATCAGGGTCACTTTATGGCTCTATCGATGACCAGGGCTAAATCATCGCTGAATTAGCGCTAAATTTTCAGGTATGAAGCAGCCAAAAATCATCCATTAATCAGGGATGGATATTCACTGCAATAACCCTGAAGACCTATGAATCAGGGATATCTCATTCCTGGAAAATTCCTGAATAGCCATGAAAAATTTAGAGGAAAATTCAGTTATATTTTGTGTCCCCACGTCAAGCTAAGCTTAAATAATTGGGCTAGGCCTCTGGCTGGTTGACTATGAAAAACATGAAGAAAAAAACTTTTTTTTTTACAAAAAAGTGATGCATCCCCCCACAGCTAAAATCCCCCCCCCTCCAAACCGCCCGCGTAATTTATGTCCCCACGTCTTGTTAACCTTGAGCAAATGGGCTAGGCCTCTGGCTGGTTAACTAAAAAAGGTCACCTACAACCAAAAAAAATGTCACGCTCACAACAATTTTAACTACCAAAGCTACCACATTTCTATTTTTTCGAGAAAAAAACTGTTTTTAGGTTGTTTTGAGCTTAATTTAGCTGTGGGGGGATGCATCACTTTTCTATTAAGAAAAAGTTTTTTTTTCTTCATATTTTTACCAAAATTTGCCGCCTTTCCGGTAAATTTAGTTGCTCATTAATTTTAACCACCAAAGCTTACACATTTTTACATTTTCGCGAAAAAAACTTAACAATTTTAAAAACAATTTTACCTACCAAAGCTACCACATTTCTATTTTTTTGTGAAAAAAAAACTGTATATAGGTTGATTTGCGCTCATTTTCTAGCTGTGGGGGGATGCCTCACTTTTTATAAAAATTTTTTTTTTTATTTTACCAAAAATTGCCGCGTTTCCGGTAAATTTAGTTGCTCATTAATTTTAACTACCAAAGCTTAAACATTTCTACATTTGCGCGTAAAAAAATGAGTTCCTAGGTTGTTTTCAGCAGTTGGTAGCAACAATTGTTTTACTTTGATGCTAAATATGTAATTTTTGAACTTTGTAACGACACGTGACAAAACTTTGAATCTAATTCGAAATTTTGAATTTTTTTAGCGCTGTTTCAGGGATTTATCATGGCTAAATTAATAATGATTATAGCTAAGAAAATTAGCCATGAAGTACCCCTGAACCATCGCTAAAAATTTCAAAAAAATGGGATATGCCTGAATTAGCCATGAGTTTTTCAACAAAACTGATATAACTCTGAATCAGCTATAATGTTTCCTGTCAACTCAACCCGGGATATGTATTAATACAAATCATATTAATATATGCTGCAAAATATGTAAAGAACAGATCCCATCAAGGATTTCTTTTGAGCGTTACATCTCTTCCAGAAGACCTGAAAAAAAATCTGAGCCTTGAAAGTAATTGGCTGAAGCGTGTTTGTCTGAACATGCTAGCGGTTTTTAAAAAAATAAATTCATTATTTTTTTAAACCTTCTTTGCAACTAACACAAAACGAATCGGACCACAGTTATTAAAAAAAATTAAAAAAGGAAAAAGATTCGCAATTTTTTTCTAAAAATTTTGCAATGTAGAAAAAAAGAGTGACAAAAACAAAATTTAGAAACGTAACTAAGAGATTCAGTTGACTATGGCTGACTTTTCAAAGACCATATTTTGTGATCTTTCAAGGTTTCAAAAAGATTCTCAAGAAAAGTAGACAATCCAGTTATTTTATCTGATATGTTCAACTTTAACAAAAACGTACAACAGTTTATCAGGACGGCTTTTTTTTATCTCTAACTCCAAACAACGCTTACAGTTTTTTGAGCTTATTTTGGAAACTTAAGATTTGTATTCATGGGTTACTAGTTTTAGAATCAACGTTTTTACTCAAATTTTGGTCCACAAACATCTTACAGTTTTCTCAGTTGCTATATATTTTTTTAATGTGTCTTTGTAGCTGAGACGGGGAACTCACTCAATCAGAAGAGAAGCGGACTAGCAAATCATTTCAAACATCAGTTATGAAGCCATGCCTCTAGAAACTAGACTCACATTAAGCACGATAAATCCCTTATTATTCTTCAAAAAATGGTGATTCAGCAAAAACTTCATCTAGAGAAATGAATTGTTAGCGATCTAAACTAAACTGCAAAAATTGATGGGGTCAACAATAATTTTATACCTCAGTGAAGGTGTCGTACCTCTGTTTTGACATATTAAGTCTGCGGCAATCGGTGAAATTCTCACATTCTTGAGCGTTAAAGAAATTATCCGCTGGGTTCGAACTAGATCTGATAGGTTTCTACCGATCTTATTGACAAAAAAAGATACATGCCTTTATCACAACGACCTAGGTAAAAGGTTAAAAGTTGTTTTATAAATGAGGCCAGACCAAAATCAGTTGTGTCTTCATTGCTTTTAACAGAATATTTTTGATAAAATTAAATCAATTTTCTCCTCGATCACATAAAATGGGTGCAGTTTTCCACGCCAAATCAGGTACTACAAAAAATCATTGGAGTGCGGCGAGTGATTTATCATATTAAAGCCCTTTCAGTCGTGATTCAAACAGCGTTAAAAAATTATTTCAAAGGATTCAAAGATTATAAGTGTAGAAAAAGCTCGTTTCAAATTTTTGATTTTTGACCTAATTTTGAGCAGATAAGTTGAGCGAGAAGGCTTACAATATTTTGTTATGCTTAACTTAAGCTGTGAAAACTTAGTTCACTCGTGTAAAAATAGCTTTTGAAATTTTTTCTGTGATTCGAACGACATCAGTGTCGAGAAAAAATTCCACAATTTTTTTCATTTTTGGTCTAATGTCAAGCGAACAAGGTGAGCGAACATGCTTACAATAGCTTATCTGTGCTTACTTTTTGCCGTGAAACTTTAATTTTTATTGAGTTAAAAAAAGTTTTTGGAGTTTTTTGTCATGACTCAAACAACTTCAGCGTCGAAAAAACTTGCTTAAAATTTTTGATTTATTGTCTAATTTCGAGCAAAAAACGTGAGCAAAGAGACCTACAATAGCTTATTTATGCTTAATTTAAGCCGTAATGACTTAGTTTTACTCAATCAAACTTAATTCTTAGAGTTCTTTTCTGATTTCAACAACATCAGTGTCAAGAAAAACCCTTTTGTTTTTTGGTCTTATTTTGAACAAATAAAGTGAACAAGCAGGCATACAATAGGTTTTTTATGCTTGATATAAGCCGAGAAAACTTAGTTTTACTCGAGTTTTTTTAAATTTTTGGAGTTTTTTGGGCGATTTGAACAACATTAAAGGCGAGAAACTTTTGGTTAAAGTTTTTGATTTTTGTTCGAACTTCGAGAAAATAAGGAGAGCAAGCAGGCTTACAATAGCTTATTTATATTTAGGTTAAGCCGTGTAAATTTAGTTATTCTCAAATAAAGCTAATTTTGGGAGTTTTTGCGCCATTTTGAGAATCAAAATCTTTCTTAAAAAAAATCTGAAAAACGTCTGCAAAACGAATTGAAATTTTTTTTTTAAATTGTTTATAATTTTTTTACGATTTGAAAAAGTCTGCAAAACGAATTGAAAAAAATTTTGAAAATTGTTTATAATTTTCTTACAGTGTTTTCTTTTTTCAATTTGCCTATTTTTATGACTGTCAAATATGTCTAAGTTCCTGTTTTTGTACCAGAAAAAAATGCTTTTTTGTTTTTATAGGACTATATTCAGAAAATTCTGTGCTACTTCTGTGCACACTCTGTGCTACTTTTACCGGGTATCCTTGTGTGTCATTTTACACTTCTGTATGACGAAAAATGGAAGTAAACAACAAAAATAATTTTCAGATTTTCAAGTTAGGATAAAACTTGTTTCTGTTGATTGAACCACTTTGTGTACCTTTCTTAGGTAAAATTGAAAGTTTAGATCTTTAGTTTTCGATCTAATAAAAATATTCTCCGAAGAATCTTACATTTTCAAAACTAAAGAAATTTGTCCGTACTGACAAGGAATTAATTGCTTTCGATTTTATAGAGATCCTGCAGAAAAAGCTTGAAAAGTGTCATACTGAGTCGACTGAAAACGGATCTCGTTTGATGCCAAAGCTTAGCAAAGGTATCAATTTCAGTAGATTTTAAGTAGGTTCAAGCCCATATTTATTTGCCGTTGTTACAACTAACACTTTATACACATTCGAAACGATATGAATGGAGTTTCATCCGCAATTTTTCATTTCAGTTTATACAGGTTAATGCATTTTGAAGATTATAAAGAGAGTTTCCAATTTATTTTGTCCACAATTAAATCAAACTAAATCGAATTCTGTTTTTCCTAAATTTGTTGTTTTTAACACTTAATAAAGATTCTTTTTATCTGATAGTTTGTGATAATGTTTGACCAAAATGAAACTATAACAGTCAATGAAATGGGAATGCTTTGCGACGAAAAATATATTTTTTTTCAATTAGGTTGCCAACGATTGAGTAGAAGTGCAAAAAATGGCTACAACAAAATTGAGCTAACAAGAAACTTTTAGGAGAAACTTTCAAAAGTTTAATTTTCTTTTGCTGCGAAAGCCCATGAAAATAATATCCTAAATAGGGGTTTCCTGAAACGGATGGTTTGCGATAAATCTTTTTCTTCAGGCGGCTATTGCTCCCTGCAACGCTTCAGCGCAGACGGGAATTTTTCTGGAGAAGTTAGTTTTAATCAATTTTTTATTATAAGCAATTATTAAATCAAATTATAAAAGTTTTGAGCCTTCCAATTTGATCTCTTTACTAGCCCAAAAAATGGTTAAACTCATGTTTTTTGAGAATTTGATGGTTCGTGGTATGTTGCGACAATCCAATTAATTCGAACGAAATCAATTTATTAAGCAAAAAAAATACGTTTTCTTTGCGTTAAAAATCGGTTGATATCCATTCCAAACCGAGTAGTTTTTTAAAAAATGGTTTACTTCTGATCAATTTCATGCCGTACAATAATTTGTTTAAAAGCAATTCAATCAATATCTAACTAAAATTTGTCAGGTCGGGACACAAAAAATAACAGGTTTCAAAAATGTTTCTCTAAGAGGCTTCTAAGTGTCTTTTCAAAAAACTCTCTCAAAACTGGATTCTACCTTTAGCGGCAAGCGGAATTATCTTCTCTTGCTCGGGACGCTGAATAGTGTCGCAAGCAAAATTATGCGAATCATCGACGAATATAAAATTTTTAAATAATCGTAAGCCATATTTGATAACTGTTGTTAAACTTGAATGATACAGATTTTAGTATGAGCTCAATTTTGAGACCTCAACTACAAACTGAGTCACACAGTTTTGGGTTTTTTTGTAAGCTCATTCAAATTACAAAAATTGTCACAATTTTTTGGGTATTTTTTGGGTCTTTGTAGCTCTCAGCATGGTAAGAAGTTTTTAGGGGGCGGGGAATCGATTTTCTTACAAACCAAATAGTTTTGTTTTATGACTTTGTTTGCGCCAATTTGTTTGCACCAATTTGTTTGCGCCAATATTTATTAAATTTAAAAGCGTGCGCGCGCCGAAAAAACGCATTTTTTTAGTCAACATTTTCCAAAAAGTGCCCAAAAATGGCTTTATGACCTGTTTCTTCAAAAATTTGCCTGTATGAAAATTTTTTGGTAAAAATAGGTTCTTTGTTCTTTAAAGTGTTCTACGAGTGCTCGGAAAATTAAATTGGTCGACCTAAAAAATCTGCCCCCCCCCCCCTCTTTAGAAAAACCTAGACCCTCCCCTGCTGCTGTGCAGAAATTGTTGACAACATTTAGTAACTTTAGGGCATCGGAAGAAATAAAATTTCGTATTGGCTGAGCTAAAAAAAATCGACATAAAACTTACAAAAAACTGTCAAAAAGCTCCTGTTTTAAACAAAATCTTATGATAGCAAAAAAAAACTTTTCTGAAAACATTTGCTGTCTAAAATGGAAAAAAAATTACCTTTATCTGATATTTATTATCGCCATTATTATATTATGACTGTCAAATCTGAGCGATCGTTATTTTACTATTATTGTTACAAAAGGGTTTATATATGAAATCTGCAGGCTTATAATGAAACGCACGTGAATTACTTGCTCAATCGCGAACTGAAGTTAGCTCTGAATTTCATTTCAACTCTTACACGCCTTCAAGTCGATTCATTCTCCAAACATGATTCTGAAAGCGGTCGCTCAAAGCAGTTCATCAAACTTTGCTCGTTCTCTCATTTTACCAAGTTATCAATCGAAATGTCTCACTCTTAAAAACAATCCTAGCTTCCAAAGTATATCTAGATTTTTATCGACAAAAACTAGTGATCTTGCGCCAAAAAAGACAGCTCTTTATGACTTTCATGTATCACATGGAGCTAAAATGGTCCCTTTTGGAGGATACTCGATGCCAATTCAGTACAAAGACGGGGTCGTAGCGTCACATCTATTTTGTCGAAGCAATGCTGTCATTTTTGACGTGTCGCATATGTTGCAGACAAGTGTTAAAGGCAAAGACGCCGTATCATTCATGGAGAGTTTAACAGTTTGCGACATCAAATCGTTGCAGGACAATTCAGGAAGTTTGACAGTTTTCACGACTGAGAGAGGAACGATTATTGACGACTTGATTGTGAACAAGATAACGAATGAAGAATTGTACGTGGTTTCCAACGCCGGTTGCGCCGAAAAAGACCTAGCGCTTCTAAAACTTCAGGAAGAGAAATTCAAAAATGATGGAAAAGATGTTTCTGTTGATGTCATTCCAAAATCTCTTTTAGCTGTCCAGGGACCAAAAATGATGGAAATTCTACAGCCTTTGGTTAATATTGACCTTTCTAAAATGCCCTTCATGACAACTTCGTTATGCGATATTGGAGGCCTGAAGGACCTTCGGATAACTAGATGTGGTTACACAGGTGAGGATGGAGTTGAAATTCAAGTTAGTGATGAAAATGTGGTTCAGTTGGCAGACATGTTGACTAGCCGAGACGAAGAGTGTCGATTGGCTGGACTAGGGGCACGAGACAGTTTGCGACTTGAAGCGGGTTTGTGTTTATACGGAAACGACATCGACGAGACGACAACTCCGAACGAAGCGGGACTTGTGTGGCTTGTCGGGAAGCAGCGGCGGAAGAGGCGCGATTTCCCAGGAAGTGACGTGGTGATGACACAGATAACAGATGGATCATTTCTGCGCCAGAAGAGAGTCGGCTTGAAGGTAGATGGTGCACCCGCAAGACAGGGAGCCGAAGTGCGAATTGAGGGCGAGAATATAGGTACAAGATTATGTTAATCGAACATTTTTTATTCATGGCCAAAAAAATAGCTAAATCAAGCTCCGATTTTTTCAACAGAGCTACCAAGCTAATAATTTTTCCAGCCTCAAAAGGGACGTTTTAGCTATCCACCTTCCACTGACTTTCAGAATTAGGCGGAGGCAGATTAATTTTTTTTCATATTACAATATCTACTAACTTACAGCTATTAGTCTGCAGATGGGTCACGAACATTAAAAAAGCACTGCATTTACTCCCGGCAAAACAATTGTTGCTTGCAAAATTTCAGTACTCGTGAAGCAATGGTTTTTTTTCATAGGCCACGTGACTAGTGGGTGTCCTTCGCCAAGCTTGAAGGAGAACATAGCGATGGCCTATGTGAAAACAGAGTTCTCCAAAATAGGAACCGAACTACATGTGAAAGTGCGAGAGAAAGAGTACCCTGCAATTGTGACAAAGATGCCATTTGTCAAAACCAACTACTATTTCTTGTAACTTAACTTAGTTATTCTTTCAATGAACATATATTTGCAATCTGAATTTTAAACAATTTAAACCAAGCTCTTGTGATATACTTTTATTAAATGATTTAAACTATGATGTTTTTCTTTTTTTTTGTTTTTTTTTCTGGTATTTGAAACGCAAAATTAGATCGCGTTGTCAAGATAGATAAGATTGAACTTATCAGGGTCCCTGTATTTTGAGGTTCAAAGTAAAAAATTTCATACGATCCAATTTTGCAATTATTCATATCAAAATTATAGTGAATTCGAAAATTGACCAAACAAATCGAAAAGCTTTCAGTATTGAGAAGTTTGACTCTTCATTCTCAATTATTGCAATTTTTTTAGCTCTTCGCTCATATTATCAAATTTTTTAATCCATTCGTCAATGATGTGTAATTTAAAAAAATTGGTTCACGTTTTCCAAAATTTCTCTTCATTTTTTTATACTTTTTCTGATCAAAGGTTCAAATTTTGTTCATCCTCCTATTTTTTAGTCAAATAACTTGCCCAGAATCTGAAACCGAAGATGAAAAATATCAGATTGATTTTTCTCGACACCGTGAACTTAAAAAAATTCGTCTCCGAATCCAAGTAGCAGCAGAAAGTCAAAATAAATTAATATTGCACACGCCATGAAGTAACTACAAGCAAATTAAATCACTCTAGAAACAAAACACCGGTGCAGAAAGATATGAAAGGCAGTCAAGAATGTTTTTAATTGTATCCGTATTTCAAAATCTGCTCTAGACACATTTCTGAGTACTCTGAAGTTCAGAGTACTCACAAATGTGTCTAGAGCAGATTTTGAAATACGGATACAATTAAAAACATTCTTGTTTCCTTTCATATCTTTCTGCACCGGTGTTTTGTTTCTAGAGTGATTTAATTTGCGTGTAGTTACTTCATGGCGTGTGCAATATTAATTTTGACTTTCTGCTGCTACTTGGATTCGGAGACGATTTTTTTAAGCTCACGGTGTCGAGAAAAATCAATCTGATATTAGAGTCTGAACAATAAGGGTTTGAATCAATCGATCAATTGGTTTGCATTTTAAAAAAGTGACGGGCCATTAGTGTCCGCAATACTTTTTTCATCAGACAAAAATCAAAAACTGGCAATTTTTTATGAAAAAGCTATTAATGCCTCGATGAGGACAAAATTAAAAATGCTTCGGCTGCAATTTTGTCAACGTACGGGGGTTTGAAAAAAGCCATATGAGCTGAACTGGGCGAATAAACACGCGATATACTTCTTTCTACATATTGTGAGCGATTAGCTGCACCCCTAAAAAGACGTCGGGTTATTCGTGACTTTGCCCAGATAGTGGCAGCTTTGTTTCAATTTTTGAGCTTCATTACAAACGCTTCAAAATAGAACAGCTGTCTTTTTTCAGAAAAAAAATTTCATCTCAACTGTTTTGCAAGAAAACTAACGCTTTTTAAAAAAATATATTTTACTTTCGAAAATAAAAGTCCAGCTTTATTTTGGACTTGTACTTGCACTTTTGGGTTTGCATTTTTTATTATTATAAATTATAAGTTGAATTAAGTTCATCAAACATTTTATGCTGAAAAAATGTTTGATGAAGTAAGTAAGAAAAAAAATCAACTTTTGAATTTCGAAGAAACAAGTAGATGGCCTTGAAACTCTTTGAATTTGTAGAACAATTTATCATGGAAACTTTTTTCTTGACACAAAAAAAGTTTGAGAAAACTGGATCAAAAGGCAAAACTTCTATTTCGATGGAAAAACTGATAGTTAATTTCCATTTTCGAAATTAGAAGTCAATCAAGTTTTTCGTGACCTTCGCACTTTTGCTGTTCGATAGTGAAGTTTGCCTTCCTTTTAACAATTTTTAACGATAGAAATGCACTGAATTTGAAAATAAGTCACAAGTCAGACCGCGAAAAATCAAAATTGAGCGTGAACAAATTTTCGGACGTTTTTCGGAAAAAAAATCAGCAAGACCTATATAAGAACACTTACTACGTTCATTACTCTTAGAAAAATGATTAAAATTAAAGAAAATGAAGAACTGATTTTTTGGTTTTTCAAAACCATCCCCCACACACTGAGCCAAGTACAGCGATAAAATCATCTGAGCGTCTAGCTAAAAACTCAAAATAATTTGCCTCAATTTCTTTTGATACAATTTATGGGTAGACTAAATAAATAGCGGCTTACGCGTTAATAATCCGATGTCTCGCGCGTTGGTATTCCAATATTAACCAAATGCCACTTTTTAAACCCCCACATGTTTCAACAAATACTTATAAATAAAAAATATATGTTTTTTTGAATTAGAGCTCATTACTGATTGTCTGATGACATAAAAAATTTTGTTCAGAAATTTTTTCATTTCAAAAATAATTGACATTGTTCTGATGAAAAACCATTTTTCCGTCGCTGTCTTCAAAGTTGGAAAAAACAGGCAAGACTGTTCGTTTATCATGACAAAACTATGAATGTTTTGACCGCATTTTAAGGATAAAAAAATTTATACTTGAAAAAATGATGAAGTAATCGAGAACAAAAAGGGAAATTGTTTTTCTTCGTTTTATCTCATCGTACGCTATGTAAATTTCGAAGGAATAATCATCACCATTTTCTAATCATCATATCTCATATCCTAATAATACGACCAAAAGAAATATTTGAGCTCATTTTAAGACATTTTTATAAGAACGCAATATATTGCGCTTGATTATCCAAAGGTGGCAAAAATAAGCTAATAATTTTGTCAAAAATCATATGCGAATTGTTTTCTTCGTTTGAACTCCAAACAGCAATATATTTTTTGGTGGCATTTCAGTCGAAAACGCCAAGTTAAAATGTCGCAAAAAGACTGAAAAAATGAACACAAGGAAACAGAAAAAAAACTGACTTGTTTTTCGAAAGTTTACATCTTTCAAGTTTCAAAGTCAGAAATTTATTATTTTCAAGCACTTTGAATTTCACAAAACGTTAACGATTGACGCTTTTTTGGATAAAACAAACTCAATTTGAGAAAACGTAATACAACCTGTTTATGCGGCTGGGAATTCTAAAAATTAAAATACACTTTGAAGTTAGAAGTCGGCCACGTTTTTTTTTACTTTTACACGTGCTGTTTGATAGTGGAGCTTGCCTTCCTTTTAACAGAGGAAATAAAATGAACTTGAAAAAATCAAACGACAAACCGCGAAAAATCAAGTTTGAACCTGAAAAATTTTTAAGATTTTTCTTGAAAAACAAGTCATCACGACCTATATAAGAGTCTTCTCTACGTTCATCTACTCTTAAAAACTACCCCTAACAAAAAAATTCCGCTTTATTTGAAAGTCGGAACAAAAACAAACTATGTTTATAGATATGTTTTTCAAATTTCACCGCAGATTTTGAATATCGTAGGTTCAAGGGCTAATTAACTTTGCTGAAATGCATCAAACTACAGTAAAAAGTTGAGCTTATATATCCAGGTAAGTACTAAAATTTTTTTTGATGAGAGTTAAAGCTAATGTCTTTTTCACTCATAAGCAATCGTTCGTACACCAAAAGTATGCCACTTGGGTCAACTAAAAAAGTGTTACGATTGGTTAAAAAATAATGATACACTTGAAACAATCTTCTGAACCACTTGATCGACTGGTCAGTTTTTCTTCAACCTTTAACAATTTATATCAATTTTTGTTCATAAATCTTGGTTAATTTTTGAAACAATGTTCACAACGCTCCAATGTTGCGTAGAAATCGTATGCTTAGTCTGGTGCAAATTTTCCTTAGAGAAATGTTGTCTGTTGATCATTAATATCGAATTCTCCACATTTTTCTTCTTGCCAGATGCTGCATTTACTAGCCACAAAATATCATCTATAAAATGTTAGTTTGTATTCTCAGCTGACTATCTCTTCTTAGATCTTCAAATGTGTACTGGGGTTGTTCTTGCACCAATGGAAAAGGACAGTAAGTCTAAAAATAACCAGTTTTTGGCGGAAAAATTTCACACAGTCATCTAAAAATGGTAAATTTTTGGATATTAAACACTCTCTGACATAAAGTTTACATAATCAAATAACCATTAAAACCTTAATATTTATATTTTTAAAAAGTTATGACTTTTTAAAAATATAAACTGTTCACCTCCACGCCCGAAGTTATGGGCGTGGAGGTGAACAGCTACGACCTGAAGGCATGCCATCCCCTCGGCCCTGTGAGTCAAAACCAAAAATGTGTGGTTATAGTGAAATTTGTCTACTTCGATATAAAAAACTGAATTTATGACAGGAAAAAGTTATTGAAAAATTTTTTGCACTCTGTAAATAAGCAACCAGTGTATATAACAGAGAGACTTACTCAGCGCGATTCAGAGCTTCTTGATTATTCTCGGGGTTTGGGAATATACACAGTTACATATAATTGTGCTCCTCAAGTTTTCGTTTCGAAAGCAGATGGTGGATTTCAAAGGCACAACTTAGTTGATATTAAGGATGCTGATCAAATTTTCAAAAACAAGAACCCAATGATGGCAAGACAGGCAAATAATGCTAGAAAACAAAATCCTCGTGTGGTACAAAATAATCAAAACAACTTTTCTCGCCCTCCTATTGTTCCAGTGAGGAAACGTGACAGAGAAGTAACCCAAAAAATGTGGGAAGAAATCATCTGATTGATGAATTGTACAGTAGGGTATCGGATCCCGTCAAATTGGTGCAATTGGTGGAATCACTTCAAAGAGATTCTCCACAGTCCAAATTCGTCAACAACGGAAATGATAATCATGAAAACAATTCTGATTAGTGGCAAAAGGATTTCAACTCTATTTACAGTTTTTTGCCGTAAATCTTTTTTGTTTCATTAGAAAAAATCTTTTGCGAGATATGACTGACCTGACAACAACGCAAACAGCATTTTCCCTAAATGTTCAATCCATAAGAGCCCATCATGACCAATTATCAGTTTTAATTGAATCCTCTGATAACAAGCCTGCATTAATCGGGCTGACTGAAACATGGCTCTCAGACAATGATCTCTTGGCAACTTAGAAGGTTATGACAATATTGTCTGTGCAAACCGCGTAAACGCTAGAGGTGGGGGCGTTGCAGCTTTCATTAAAACTGGCCTTAACTATAGTTGTATTGAATTACCAGTCAGTTTGGAGCACATCGTTATCAAAATGTGTTTTGTGGATCACACTACACTAAATGTTTGCATAATATATCGTCCACCAAATCTCAAACTAGAACTTTTTTGAATTTATTTGAAGATTTACTGCTTGAATTGAAAGCATTAAGCGGTGAAATTTTGCTAATGGGTGATTTAAATGTCGATATTACAGGTAACCAGCGCAACTTTTTTGACTACAAAAATCTTCTGCTTTCTTTTGATTTAGAAGTTCAGAATATCGAGCCAACTAGAGTAACTAAATCATCAAGTACATGCATTGACCATATAATTGCGGCGGAGGAAACTCAGGTAACAACAATAAATTGTACTATTAGTGACCATTATGGACTTATGTGTGACCTAAAATTATTTCAGAAAAGGATTCTTTTCATTCGGATTTCAACTATGATTTACTACTGAATGATGATTATTGTTTAAAGTTTTTATTTTCGCTAAGAAAATCAATTGAACCAAATTAATGATGATGATCTTGACCTTTACATCATTGAAATGACCCAAATCTTGATTGATGAATTTTCAAAGAATTGCATAAAAAAATCCGAAAAAAGAATAAAAACAACCACCCATGGATTAATCTGAAAATCAAGAAACTGATGAATAACCAAAATGTGTTACACAAAAAGTGGGTTCAGACACCATCCATTGAAAACAGAAATAATTTCACCTCATGTAGGAACAATCTTATTAAGGCTATAAGTGTGAGTAAACGGCGGTACAATGATAACTTGATAACGAGGAAGAAGAACTCGTCCGGAATTTTTGATGCTTTAAAACATTTTTGTGGTAAAAGAAAATGTGAATACTGCTTCGTTTGATGTTAATGTTTTCAATGAACACTTTGCTACTATTGGAGAAAAACTAACAGAAAACTTCAAACAAAACGTGAATAGTTCAAATTTTCCAATTAATAAAAACAGGTTCGTTATATATGATACCAATCGATATGAGATACTGAAGGAAATTAAAAACTTAAACAATAAAAAGTCTACTGGTTATGATGGGATATGTAGTAAAATGGTAAAATTTTATGCTCCGGTGCTGGCTGATCATTTAGCGCATTTTTTCAATATATACTTCGAAAAAGAGTGTTTTCCTAATTTTCTCAAAATTGCAAAAATTTTACCATTTTATAAGAATGGCGACAAAACTGAACCCGATAACTACCGTCCAATTAGTTTGTTGTCTTGTATAAGTAAACTTTTTGAAAAACTAATTTTCAAGCGCATATCTAATTTTGCCGCTAAAAACAACTTGATTGATAAGCATCAGTTTGGATTTCGAAGTAATCATTCCTGTACTCAAGCCATTTTGTCCATTATTGACTTTTTTTGTGAATCAATTGATAATAAAATATTTGGTTACTCCTGCTTTTTTGATTTGAAAAAAGCATTTGATACAGTTGATCGGAAAATTTTGCTTGACAAACATTATCAATATGGGTTCAGAGGGAAAATTCACAAGTTAATGACAAACTATCTTACAGGGAGAAAACAATATTTTTATTCGAATCAATCCGTCTCGTATGATGATATGCCGTCTGCCAGCAACGTTAAGCTAACATTATTTGCAGATGATACAACGGTGGTTGATGCTCAAAAATTTGCATCCAAAACGAAGTTCCAGGCAAAATTAAATAAAATATGTAATTGGTGCAATAATAACAAACTGCTCATGAATCAAAAGAAGTGCAAAATAATGAAGTTTCGACGGGATAACTTATATGAAAAATTTTCTTTTGGTAATAATGTACTCGCCGAGGTTTCTGATTTTAGGTATTTAGGAATTCAAATGGACATGGACAACAGACTCAAATTTGAATGTCATATTAATAATGTTTGTGGTAAATTAGCTAAATTTAACGGTTTACTTTTCAAGGGTAGAAACTATTTCTCGAAAAATGTGCTGGTTAAATTTTATAACTGCTATGCAAAGCCACTCATTTCCTACGGTTTAATTGCATTTGGTGCAACATCAAAAAGCCTATTAGAAAAAAAATTGTGATGCAAAAACGTATTTTCAAAACTATTTGTTTCAAGAGAAAATTTGAGCATGCCGCATATATCCTACATTCGTTTGAGATTGACACTGTTTTGACTTATATTTCAGACAAACATTCAAAGAAACTTTTAATCAACTTCGTGGTAAAACTCCCCTTGAAACTTTTAATGTGAAATCTCTGAATAATCGTCGGGTTACTCGGGCCTCTGTTTACCAAGCATGAAAACTAGAACACCAAGCATAAAATTTTACCAAGCATGAAAACTAGAACACAAATAATGCAACGTTCATGGAAAAATGTGTCCCTTAAATGTTAAAATTTTTTGAAATCAAACGAGCTGATACCAGAAAACCTAAACCAATTAACTGAGAGTCAACTAAATGGGTATTTCAAAAAATTGTTTTCATTGTTTCTTAAAGATAATGGAGATCTTCTAGATTTATTTTTTTGAATCATCAAGTCGAATACTATCTCGCAACTTCTGTCATAGGTTTTTTCAGGGTCATGTCTCGATAAGCTGCATAGCTTTTTGCATGATCCTTGGTGGGTTTGATTTGTACATGCGGTTTATTGTTTACCTGTCTGTATAATATTACTCTCCTAAATAAACTATACTTAAAGAAATCAGAGTTTTGTTTCGGATAGAATGCTTGCTTATTCTTAACTTGATTCCATAACCAAAAGTACTTGACCGAATAAAAAATACTCTAGGGATCATAATAATTTTTTTTAAAACGGGCTATACAAAATAATACCTACCTTGGGGTCTTTGATCACCAGCAGAAGGAGGTGAGTGTCTTCTGGCAGAGAGAGACGTTCCAGTTTCCCCTCCAGACCCGAGAAGTCACTCTTCTCTATGTAGTCTTTCTCGTCGTGAGTGTGCCACTTCCCTCGTATTCCCAACTGCTCATACTTCCTTGAAACAGTTTTATTTTTAGCAACTACAATTTTAATCATACGAATATTTGGTTTTATTATTGTATTCAGCCAATTTGTATCCTACTTTTTAGCCGTGGGAACTCGTTATTTATTAACCGAAACAGTCAATTGAAAGGGTGAAGATTCGTAATAAGATACAATACGGGGTTAATGAGATCCATCCCGATATACTTACTGTCGAGTTCCCTCAAAGGTGAGTCTTTCAATTAACACTCCGATAGCAGCCAGTGTCTTCAGATTAACTAACTTAGGCGACGTCGTTGCACGACTCCCCGCTGCTGATGGATTCACATCCTCTGTGGTGGTCTTGTTCTCGTGGTGCTGTGAAGTTCAGATGACAACTTGAAAACCCGTTTCTGAATGATTTAAAAAACCACCATGGTCATAATTTAGGTAAAGTAAAAAGTTAAGACGAATTGTCCACAAGGGAAAGGACCAACATACGAGCTGTTCGGCTTGCCAAAGAAAACTGCTGTTATGCCCCAGATTAAGAGCCGCTTGCATATTTTTGGGTTATTTTACTAGGCTGGCTAATGTTGCCTCGCCCGCAAGCAACGAACACGGATCACGGTGGGCCTCGAACATACGACCTCTAGATTGAGAGGTGGAGACGTAACCACTTCACAACCGCTCCCCTAGATGTCAAACAATATCAATAGTAGTACAAAAAAGTAGTTGATAGCTTCTTTTAGCGTTTCATCATGTATAAACCATATATTTCAACAGATTTTTCAAAAAAATCTCCGGTAAAGCAATTTTGAAAAATGTTTTATTTTCTTAAACGGCGTTATTTTTCCTTATTATTCCAATATATAGAAAATGAAATTATTGTCATGTGATTTTACGGTATCTGGTTCCCTGTTTTCGGTTACATGCATTTTCTGTGATGATGACTCGAAGCCAATCAGTTCCAAAGTATTCAGTATTAGTTTGGGTTCTGGAACTTCGCTCTCATACAGTAGGTTCAGTATCTTTACAGTGTCCTAAAACGAATCAAAAATCATGAAATCATACCACAGAAAAAAAATCAAACAGGGAAAAATTGACACATGTGGATGACTGGCGTAAAAAGAGTAAGCTAAAAAGTTAGTTCCTCTAGATGCAAAACAAAAACAAAATTTGGACGTAGAAACTGGAAAACTTTGAATCTGGCTGAATCTTTCAAGTATTTGGGAGTTCATTTTGACAGGAAACTTAATTTCTAAAACCACATCAGGCTAAAACCACAACAATCAAACAAACAAACAAAAAATAATGATATCATGAATAGAACTAGAATTCGGCTTTTCAAAACCGCTTTGTTGTGATTTTATAAAACTTCTGCAAAACCTTTGATAGGAAGTGGTCTTCTAGCGGAAGCGCTGTTTATCGAAGACAAATATTGTGCGATTTGTTTTTTTTTCATCAGCTCATTGGTTATATTTTTCTATAACTGCTATCAAAATTTCAAAAAGTTAAAAGGGAAAGTCTGTTGATTGTAGTCTCATGTAATATCAATATTTATTCAAAAAAAGTTTACTTTGATAGGTATAATCAAAAACTTTTGTCAGCAAAAATAAATAAAAACGAAAAAAAAACAGTAAACTTATATTTGTTTTTGTCAGCTTTTATGGTCAAGGAAGCGCTAAATGAAGCTTCAAAAACTAGGTTGTCTTAAATAAAATCATACTTTATCAGCCTGAAAGAACAATTAAAAGTAGCAAAAAGTACTCGATCGCTTTACTTGCTTGAAGTTAGACTAAAACTCAAAAACTTTATACGATTTCTATCGAAACTGGGGAAACTTTTAGTAAGATTATTAGTGCCATTCGAATCACGACAGACAGAGTTAAGTAAGATATATCGTGCGATCCTCTCCAATTCCAATACGTGATGTTGCGTTACAAACAAGAAAACATAGCCAATTGAAGATTGGAAAAGAGTAATGAACGCAAATAAACATAGAAAAACAGTGACATTCTTAAAAAAAATCTCAATTTTTAATTTTCAAAAAAAATAGATGCCCCTACACTCTTTGAATTTCTAGAGCAATTTATGATGGGCGCTTTTTGATAACATGAACCCAACTTGAGAAAACTGGACCAATGGGTAAATTTTTATTCCACTAGAACTTGTTAACGTTTTTTTGCGCCATTTCCATGCTCGTATTCGGAGAGTGCTATTTACGTCCCTTTTGGCAGACGAATTTTAGTTGAACTCAAAAAATGCTCTATACTTAAGTGCATCAATAATTAAAGATTTTTTCCCAAAACAAAAATTAGCAAGACCTATATAAGAGTCTTCACTACGTTCATTACTCTAAACACAGAAGAAAAAGAATAAAACAAACCCAAATACGAAATCCTGCGACATTTTCATTGATCAGAACACTAAAACCTTTTGGATACAAGAAACAACTTACAAGCTAGGTGAGAAAAATTCAATTAACTATTACGTATCTTAAATTAATTTTCAACCGTTTTTGCATATCTGGGATGACCAAAAATGAATTCGGGTAAGAAAAATTTTTTGAAAAACAATGTAAGAATCGATGATTTTGAATAATTTTATGTTACAAGATAGAGTATGAAAAACTTGTTAGACACGATGATTTCTACAAAAATTAAATATACATTTCAATACACAATATACATATTCTGTAATGCGAAAAAAAGTTCTTCGATGTCACAGATTACAATAACATAATCCCATAGGCCAACTTTAGCAGTTCGTCGCGTGAGCTAACGGAAGTAAGTGCATCGTAACCACTAATTTTGCACCGTTATAAAATAAATGCTGACAAGAACTTTTATCATTACAGAAATGAACCTCACCTACAACACGTCAAGAGATTTTTTTGCAGCTAAAAATTTCCGACTGCTAAAGTTGTGTTACAATGATTTTTCTTCTAAAAATGATTTTTTAATTTGAAAAATGTATGTTCGCGTTGCATCTAATATCACCACAATCTGAAAAATTTTACACGCATGAATTAAAAAACATAAAACAGTTTTTCAAAAATTAAGTTTTATCCGTAATTACAGTCTAGAAACAAATTCAAATCAACTTCAGCTATTTTTAAAAAATTTTTGTATTTTTTGAAAAAAGCGCAAGTTTAAAATTTGACACTTAAGAAAATTTCAAAATAGGGAAAAACCTGAAAAAGTTGTAACAGAAGGGAAATTTTCGTAGGATGGTCAACAGGTTAGTTGAAAACGCAAAAGTGATAGCCTTCTTTTTGAATATATCTTGAGCAGAAAGTTTTGTGCTTAGATCTTGAACGTAAAACAATGCAATGGTGAAATTGTTTTTATTAGAATCACTAAAAACATCATCAGTATTGCTTGCTGGATGCTCGTTACTGATTGAGGAAAAAATTATTTTATCAATGTATTAATGTCTATGCGTCAACAGAAAAAATCAAGCTGCGCGATAGATTGTGAGATCAGAGAGCGTTTTGTATTTCTGATTTAGAAACTTTAGCGTGTTTCAGTAGAATCAAAAATAAACAAGGCTGAAGACCTAAATGTTCCGGGGGCTATTCTCATGTGCGAAGGACCAAATGGGCGAAAAAACTTGTGAGCGAAAGACCGAAAATAAAATTAGCCGAAAGTAAGTTTTTTAGAAAAAAAAAGCAAAGCAATTGCCATTCAATTAAAATGAATTAAATGAAGCAATATTTTGCTTCTTTCGTAATAAAATACTAGTAATATCAAATTTGATCAAATTCGGCGGCGCTCAGTGACAATTTGAAAATGTTTCTGGCGTTTCTATATTTGGCCAATATCAATATTCAGTCCCTGGAAATGTTAACTATCTTGCAAAATTTTAGATTACTGAAATCTGATTGGTTGATTTCTTTTTTCGCGCATTCGATCGCGTATGAGGGATTCCACCGAATGTTCCGACTGACTTATTCAATTAAATTTGATCAATTTTTGTTTGGAGATTGTTTTTTTTTTCAATTCCTCCACATATTGTGAAGTCTAATATGATATATTTCGCATATGGAAATGTATTAAATTATGAGGCGTTAAAAGCACGAAGTATCTTGAGTACATTGAGAGCGCAAAGAACTCATGCATAAACAATACAGTCTTGGAAAAAACTGAATAATACCTTAAAACAGAATAATTTGAGATCAAAAACCAAAATGATTCTCCTACTAAAATTGATATTTGGTAGGTAACTCCAACCTGATATGTGATTGCATTTGTGTTCGGAAAATCCCTTTCTCGCAGCAGTTGGCGCATGTTGTCTAGTCTCGGTTGGGCTACTGAGCAACGCTGCTCCAGATAGTCTAGCGGACTCATCTCTACAGAAATTAAATAACAAACAAAATATAAGTAACTGAAATAGCACTTAATCATTGGACTATTGCACAAACTTTGAACAAAATGGCTTCAAGCGAAAAAAAAATCTGTAAGTTTTTTTAGGGGGTGGCGATGTCTAAATTAGCCTGCCTTTTTTTTAAGTCGGACCGAAATAAAAGGTGTAAATAGTATAGAAGTAGTGTTACATTCAGCAATTTCAAACCGAAAAGGACTTCAGATTGTTTTTTTTTTCGAATAATATTCGGATATATGTGCTCGAAAAATGTTTATTTTTTTTTCAGAAAAATTTAAAAATTTGAGAGAGAGCTAAACTTGACGCAGTTGTTATAATACTTGGAAAGTATCAACGTACTGAGCTCATGTTTAAAAAAAAATGGCCTTGCTGATAACTTTTCATATATTTATGAGGGTTTGTATTTTGCCAATTTGTCTAATTTGAGATAATCAACGCGCGATATATTTCGTGTTTTTTATAAGACAGTAGGCACCAAATGCATTACGAGGCAAAACTGTGCATTATGTGCATTGTAACTGGAATCTACAACAGGCTAAAATCAGATTTGTCGCGGAATCCGCAACATTGCCTACTTTCTTTGATCTGCTGTGCTGTTTTGAATTCACCAACAAATACCTTAAACACTGTACCGCTCAAAATCTTTCCAAAAAATGCGAAATTGCGGAATCAGCAACCGTATTTGCGGAATCCAGGATCAGTTTGGGGAATATACGGACAAATAATAAGACATGTGTATTTTTAAACTGAGCTGTTGTGGAATCCACAACTGTAAGCGGAATCCGCAAATTGTTAAAAGCATCCGCAAATTGTAAGTAGAATCCTCAAATTTTAAGTGGAAATCGCATTTTGTTTGCGGTTTCCATTTTATATAAGTATACATATATAGTATAGCGTTTAAACTTATATTTTTCAGTTACGCAGCTATTCAGAAAGATGTATTATCAAATAATCAAACAAAAAACTGCCCTCATGATTTGATTTCACTTTCGACTCATCTCAAACAATGCCCTCATGAATTCATTAGAATCGGAATCTACTAGATCAGTATTTGGGCTGGATGGAATTCCAAATACTGACCAGCATTTAGGATTGATGCAATTCCAAATACTGACCTTATTCGGCAATATGCTGTGCGTTGTGTTTCCAAAATTAGTGTTTGGAATTGATGCAATCCCAAACACTGACCTAATTCAGCAATATGCTCTGCGTTGTGTTTCAAAACACTCTCAATCCAATGAGTTCAATTATTGAGTTTCCAAAATACTAAAAGGTGACGTCCACCAATTTAGCTAACCAATGTTTTGAGATTTGTTCGTGGATTCCGTTGACAATTTTTAAGTCCTTGCTTTAAATTCCGCATTGCTATTGATATAAACTCCAGCTCTAGCTTTTAATTGTTCGTATGCAGATTCAGTAATAAACAAAATTCGGAATCCACTTACAAATTGCGTAATCCGCTTACATTTGTGGATTCCGCTTACATTTGCTGATTCCGCGTACAAATTTAGCGAATTCCACTGCCATTTAAGAGTTCA
>NC_087063.1:68704871-68751636 GCF_963678635.1 Symsagittifera roscoffensis | reverse complement strand
GAAGAACCGGAGCGAGCTTAACGGTCGGCCGCGTGACTTCACGGGTTGCGGTCCTGACAAGGGCGGATCGGGCGCAACCGTCCTGTCCGTAGTTTAGCTTGACGATTCGGGCGAGAGGGTAGTACCCACGCGGACTATCGGGCTCAATCACCCACACGAGATCGCCTGTTTTAAGAGTGAAGTCAGAATGAGTGTGCCACTTGACACGCTTATTCAGCGAGGGAACATATTCTCGAAGCCAACGAGACCAAATCGCGTTAGCATATGACTGCGCTCGCACGTACCTTTTCTTGTGATCGAAGTGCTCCCCGGGTAAAAGCGAAGGAAAGCTTGTGGCATGTTGTCCCAGCAAAAAATGGTTTGGGGTTAACGCTTCTAACTCACGTGAATCGGTACTAACGGGAGTGATTGGCCTCGAATTCAAAGCCTGTTCAACTAAGCAGAGTGTTGTTCCTAACACCTCTTCAGTGACTCGCCTACTGCCTAGGATATCGTACAGCACGCGCTTCACGCTTCGGACGAGGCGTTCCCAGGAGCCGCCATGATGGGGTGCGCCTGGCGGGTTAAATTTCCAAGTAACACCTTTGTGTGCAAAAATGGTCGGAGCCATGCCATTCCAGCTCTTGATGCAGGCAAGTAATTCCTTTTCCGCACCAACGAAGTTCGTGCCATTATCCGACCAGATTGTGCTTGGCGTACCACGGCGCGCAACGAAACGTTCAATGCCCATGACACACGAACTGGTTTCCAGAGATGGTACAATCTCAAGGTGTACAGCCCTGGTGGTGAGGCAAGTAAAAAGGAATCCCCATCTTTTTTCCGTGCTTCTGCGAACCGGAACGTAAAGCGGTCCAAAGTAATCCACACCCGTATGATTGAAGGGTGGTTGCTTGTATCCGAGACGTTCGACCGGTAAATCGGACATAATTGGCTGGATGGTGCTTGCTTTGCGTTTACGGCATGTCACACATTGATTTTCGACAGACCGAAGTAGTCGACGCAACCCAAGTATTGCAAATTTCATATTTAAAACGGAGCGCATGTAATCTAATCCTTGATGAAAATGCTTATGGTGGAGGCTGCGGGCCAACAAACGAACTAAGGTATGTCGGGCGTCGAGTATTATTGGGTGCTTAGTATCAAACTCGGTATCCACTAAGCGCACAATCCGTCCGGTGGAACGAATGATTCCAGCGGGACCGATAAATGGCGAGTATGTGGCAATTTTACTACTATTCTTAATAGGTTTGCCAGCGGTGAGTGTTTTTAACTCAACGGGAAAGGATTCCATCTGAGCAAGATGAATCAGTTTGCTTTCTGCAATATCAAGTTCAGTAGGGTCGGTGATTCGTAAGTCTTTACCACGAAAATGCTTATGTGAAGGCAACACCCTCAACATAAAAGCGACTACTCGTTTATATCTTGTAAAGGAACTGAACCTTTCCCAATTGAACCCGTGTTCGGGATGTTTGATTGATGTGACATCGGTGACGAAGGATGATGATGTCTCCAAGCAATTATCAACATCACAAGAAGGACCCTTCAAACGAATTTTATTGATTACACGTTCGTCGGGTATAAACGGCCAATCAGTAGTCCTGAGAATGCTCGGACCAATAACCCAGCTGCTATCCTTGAGGGCTTCCGAAGAAATCCCCCGCGTACCGGTATCAGCTGGATTATCGCCGCTCAGAACATGGTGCCACTCATCAATAGTGGTCGACTCGAGGATTTCGCCGACACGATTAGCGACGAATACAGGTAATTTTTCAGTGGAGTTTAGCCACTGCAAAACTGTTGTACTATCTGTCCACATAAAGACATGATTAATAGAGACGGTAAGGGCGGTCAGTATATCATCTTTAAGTCGTGTGGCGAGCAGAGCAGCTTGAAGCTCTAGCTTTGGTATAGATAGCGCTTTCATGGGCGCAACGCGAGCTTTACCAAAGATGAAGGATATTTGAGTTTTTTGCGAGCTCGCGAGTCGCGCACGCAAAAATCCAACAGCACAGAAAACGTCCTGCGAGCTATCACCGAACATGTGGAGCTCAATTTGATCAACAGGCTCTGTGAAGTAACAACGGGGAATAGTCAATTGCCCTAAGAGAGGGAGACCGGAGTGCCACTCGAGAAACTTATCTCTTATGTCTTCTGGCAATTCGTCGTCCCAACTTTGACCACTGATTTTCCAAATATCTTTCAGTAAAAGACGGGCCCTAACTGTGTATGGAGCTACTAACCCAACAGGGTCAAACACAGAAGAGACGAAACTCAAGACGGTTCGTTGAGTTATTGCTTTATCGAGAGGACGATCCACGCCTCTGCTAACAACCAATGTGTCTTTCACATGGTCCCACTTAAGACCTAAGACGTGTGATGATTGTTCAGCACCGTTACATATTTCCTTGATGGGTGAAGATGAGGTTTCGGATTCCTCGGGGTTCATTGCTGAAGTGATTTCATCAGCATTACTGACAAATTTAGTCAAATTAAATCCTCCCAATTTTAGTAAGGAAACCAAATCGCGACTAGTTTTAATTGCTTGGGTAACGTTCTCGAATGAATCCAAGTAATCGTCCATGTAAAATTTTTCATTTACGACTGAGGCGGCCTCAGGGTATGTGGACATATTATCAGTTGCTGTTTTTTGCAACGCGAAATTGGCGCACGTAGGCGAATCCCGTGCGCCGAATATATGGCGAGTGTACTGATGAACTACCACATCGGAAGTGGTATCCTCCCGCCACAAAAAACGGAGCGAAATTTGATCGCGGGCAAGGACTCCTACCTGGAGGAACATACCCTCTATATCCGCGGAGACGGCGTACTTATGTTGACGGAATCGCAAAAGCACAAAAATTAAATTTTGGAGTAGGTCAGGACCCACCAATAAGGACTTATTTAAGGATGTGCCATGAAACTTAGAAGCCCCATTAAGGACTCGGCGCACCTTACCCGGCTTATTCGGATTTACGACGGGATGGTGCGGAAGATACCACTCGCGATCGGAACGCTTACGTGGATCATGCGGTTCGACGGTAACGACATAGCCTTTCCTAATGTCCTCTCTAATTGTTTCTGCGTATCTTTCGCGCAGCTCAGGGTCTTTACTTAACCTTCTCTCCAATGATTTAAATTGGGCGAGTGACGAGTAATAATTGTTTGGTAGACTGACATTACTATCAATCCAAAGCATAGGCACAATGTATCTTTCGCCATTGTGAACGGTTTCAGAATTGAGGATGGATAAAGCATGTTTATCCGCGGCGGAACGGGCATCGACTTGTTTGAAAGCCCCATACGATTCCAACTCGTACCAGGATTTTATCTGGTCGGTCAGAGAAGAATCTTCAACAACACACTTGAAACACGAAGAAGTATAATTACCGGACGGCGGCAACGGACCACTTAAGACCCAACCTATCGGTAGGCGAACGGAACACGGTGAGTTTTTATCATCTCCCAAGATGAATTCAATGGGTCTAACGGCGTGGTAGTAGTCTTGTCCGATAATAACTTCAACGTCCTCATAAGTATATTGAATGGGCTTAATAGGTGCTAATTGTGGATATTTATTCTGCAAATCAGCAATGTTGATTAATTCAGAACCAATCCGAATACTGTCTTTAACATATGCACAGAGAGAAAATACGAAATCACTATTATTCGGCTCGGAGGAAACTGTAAACTTGACCCTCTGAGTCTCAACAACGGTGGTCGAATTGAAACCACTAATTGACAAGTTAACGGGCTCCCCTACTAAGCCGAGACGGTTTACGAGTGACGAAGATACCCAGGAGTGAGTCGATGCACTATCACAAAGAACCAACGTCAGGAGACTGGTTACATCCGAGGATACACCAAGTGTTGCAATTGGCAACAACCCTCTAGAAGATTCAATGTCATGTACATCACTAACAGCGGCATGGGTGGAAGTGTTTGTATTCTCCTTGGATTTGTTTGTTCCAGCCTTATTCGAGACCTTCGAATTTTCCTTCCGAGGAAATATTCTTTCGGCTCCATGGAGCAAGACATTATGTGTGCTATCACACTCTGGCTTCGGGCACTTTTTTGCTCTAGGACATTGCCGGAAACTATGATTGCCATTGAGGCAAGCGAAGCAAAGTTTCTGTTCAGCTACGTATTTTGTTCGCTGAGTAGCATTCTTTTCCTTAAAAACAGCACAATTCCACAATGCATGACTACCCTTACACAAAACGCACGGCGGAAACTTAGACTTATCCTGAGCCTTACTACTTACCTGGCTATTGGCTGCAAAAACTTTGGTTGTTTTTGGTTTAACTGGTTCCTCGTTTTTTGCCTTAGAGTTGAGTAAACGTAATCTTTCATGCCCCTCGGCCTTTTCTTTCAACCAGTTGTTAAAGTCTAAGAGTGTTGGTCGCTGCCAATTATGTCTAACAGTATGCATTGACCAAGCCTCCTTGAGGTTAGGCGGAAGTTTACTAACAGCTTGGTTTAACAGGTTAACACTCTTTAGATCATCGTTGAAAGACAATGATTTGAAAACTGCTACGAGGCCAGATATGGCAGAGGAGAAACTAATGACATTTTCCGAATTGTGCATCTTAAGTGGAGGAAAAGTATTCAGCTTATCAAGATGCGCACCAACAATGGCATGTGGTTGCCCAAACTTCCGTTGCAAGGTGGCCAGTGCATCCTTGTACATAACGCCACTATAACTAAACTCCGCAATTGCGGTTTCTGCTTTGCCTGTGACGAGCGTTTTCAAGTATGTCAATTTCGTATCATCGGTGAGAACAGCGGAATCAACGGTGGACTTAAACTGACCAAACCATTCGTGCCAGTTTAACGGGTTGCCGTCAAACTGGGCTAACTTCCATTCAGGAAGATGATCTTTGCGGCTATGCATCAATAATTCCGCCAATTCACGAGCGGAGAGAGGTCGATCCGATGAACAACCTTGGTTCGGATAAGCCGGAGACGGTGCGTAGTCTTCGTTGACTGGCTGATAACCAGTATTAGTTTGATTGACAAACTGCGGAACATGTTGTGGATGAACTGGGGGAGTATTAAAATACACAGTCCCACCACTAGCATACGGAGCGGCGGTGTTACACGATGGGACAATAGTCGTCACATTAGAAAAAATGTTTCCAGCATTACAACACTGAGCACGCGTGACGATTGGAGTTGTAGCTGCCAATCGCCATAAGTTTGCATCACTTGTGTAGTAATCGTTGATATTAGGTGACACAGTATGCGGAACAAAGGGAAGATTATGTTGCGTCTGGACTGGCGCTGCATGGCAATTAGGTGCCGAAAAGCAAACCGGCGTTGGGTTTACTCCAGCAGATGAGAAGCCACCGCCAGCAAATGCAGGCGACAAAGAAACAAAACCAGAACCGGGTTGGGCCGGTAACATTGGGACAGGTAATGATTCCGGTTGCGCGATGGCAAAACTACCATTAGTTATGTTTGAACTCATGGTCTGTAAAGGAACAGCCGACGGTGTTGGTAACACGTGTGCACTAGAATGCATATTGTTAACTGGGAATGGAACAGAGGCTGGGAATGAAACAGAAGCTTGCAATGGCAAAAGGCTTGCACTGCCAAATCGAGGCATAGCTCGATGTCCATAACTATGGATTCCAGGGTCACTCAATGCTGTGTGCTCATGGTTATGACTATTACTGGTGTGAATTGCATGAGCAAGGAGGGCGGAAGTCGTCGGTCCTGACGAAATGGGGACATGAGTGAAGGCCTGCAAACCTGGCGCACTAGCAACGTCGGGAGGTGCTTGTGAACTAACAGAGTCTACCCAATCATTAGTTCGATCGGTTGCTACCTTTGAAATAGGTTGACTTACTCCTGTTAAGTTACTTTCCGCTACCTTCTCGCTAACCTCAGATGAACTGTCCTCAAGTTCAAACGCTTTCAATTCCATTTCAATTAGTTGCTTTTTATGATTTTCAGCCAATTGCTCTAGTTCCAGCTGACTTTGTTCGAACATTAGACGGTTCTCTTGCTCTTTAAGTCTTAAAGATACTTGATACTGCCTTTCCAGCTCCTCATGGCGTCGTTTTACTAAAGCTAACTCATGCCGTTTCTCACTTGATGACATAGTGCGAACAGTCGACGTATGACGAGTGGAAGCAGATTTATCAGACTTATGTGAGTCAAGCTTTCTACTATCCTTAGACTTATTAGAGACCTTAGACCTGTTTTCAGATACTCGTGCTGCTGAATCACTTGTTTTGTGCGAGTGTGAGTATGTCTCAGACCTAGTTTGTTGTAAAGATCCCTTGCTCCCTGTAATGCCGGCTGCTGGAAATGACGAAGGCTCAAGGCTCATCTTGTAACTCTGAGCTTCGTGCATTACTTTATCGTTCATTTCGGTTACTTTCTTAAGCCAAAGGTCTTGCTGAGCAATAATTTTTTCAGGATTTTCCGTTTTTCCCGCTAACCTAATTAATTGCTCATTGACGTCGACAGCTTTTTCCAACGCAATTTTACATTTGTAAACAGCATTATCAATTTTTGTAGTGCGACTATTATTCTCAATGTACTCAAGTAACAATGAGTGACCTTTAAGCAGCTCATTTTCTAGATTTAGACGGGTTTCGAATAACTTGCGTATCTTACTTTGGAATTTTTCGTCCATGTTTTTCACAAATTGACAATACTCTACGGATGCTCACTTATAGAAAACAATCAATAAAATGAGATACTGTTTTGGTACGTAATCAAATTTGCATTAATAAATCAACATTAGCTTACAAGACGGGGGAACTTGACGTCTCAAAGCTTCTACCTGAAGCCTATTTCTTATAGCTTTCCGAGCTTTGAGGGGTAAGCGGTTTCGCTTCTTACGTGTCTTAAGGATGTTAACATTAGCGCTATAACGCCTTAGAAGGAGGAGAGTCTTTAACTCAAGGGAAGGAGGCTGGTGAAGCTCTTTGTACTTCTCAATTAGTACCTGGTCCTTAGCCTTACGCTTAGAGATAAAGTCTTTAACGACGTTGAGAACGAGAATACCTGTTGAACCTAAACTTTCCTCTATATCCTCGGTTCCGTTCCGTCTACAGTATACGATCGCACAAATGTTTATCCTATACCTTAATAACAAATTGACAAGTTGCTCACTACTCAGCTTGCGGTTATTGTTGCTGCGGTGCCTACTTATCGAGTTATTAATGGCGTCGTGCCAAATTACAAGGTCGTTACGGTGCGACAAGTAGTGATGAAGGTAGTACTGTATCGTTTTCTGAGAGTCCCTAGCGTTAAAGTTCAAACTTAAACCTGGCTTCGTAAAGCAAGTATCTTTGACGCGCTTCTGGGACGGAGCGGGAAGTTTTCGGAGCGCGTGATCCAAAGAACTAGCTCCTAGAATGAATACCATACACTTAGGGGACCTATGCGACGGCTTCGTTACGCTTAAGTACCAATGGGGTTGGGAAATTAAGTAGGTCGGTTGAACTCCAACAACACACACGGAGTAAACCTGAGGATGAAAGAATTCAACTTAACTCACTTAATATCACCGTACCTGACCACTTAACTTTACTGTCACGCAACGAAGTCAATAATATGACGGGCTGAAACGGCTTTGTTTTACTCGAAGCGAACTGGCTTTCAGTTTCACCAATGGTGGGTGGGGGATCAGGCAAATTGGTTAAGTTCCAACAACACACGCGGAAGAAACCTGAGGATGAAAAAACTCAACTTAATTTGCCTGATATTTCGCTACCAGACCACTTAACATAAGGTTGGTTTCATCTTACAGCACAATTTCGCAGAATTCTGGAGACGTTTTGAGGATTTTTTGTTAATTTTTTACTTTTTTCACAAAATTTTTCAGTAAATTTTGGTCAGCAGGTTCGAGTCATAAACCAATCCAAAAAACTAGTCCAGTACCTCTTGTCTATGTTCCGATTTCACTGATTATTATTCCGTTCACATATATCCAAAAATTTTTGGTATCGAGAAAAAATGTCAAGTCAGTTTGTCTATGTACCGACTGTAAGATATTTCAGTTCAACGGAACTGTCCAAAAATTTTGGGTATTGAGAAAAATTACCGGGGGCTAGCTTGCGGAAAAATTTCTCAAGATGTATGACAGCGTATAAAATTTTATAGCACAATATGAGAGTTTTAAAAGTTTGTCGAGTCTTACAGTTTTGAAGATTGGGCGGTCACCGGTCTTACACGACACAGACGCTCTCTGCAATCCGCAAGAGACCCTCTGCAATCCGCAACAGACACTCTGCAATCTGCAACCGACACTCTGCAATCTGCCACAGACACTCTGCAATCCGCAACAGATGCTCTGCAATCCGCCACAGACACTCTGCAATCTGCAACCGACACTCTGCAATCCGCTACAGACACTCTGCAATCCGCAACAGATGCTGTGCAATCCGCTACAGACCCTCTTCAAGCCGCAACAGATGAATTCCGACCGACAGCACTCTGTTTGAGCCACCTGCTTTCGTACAACTCTGGGGATTCTGCCAACTACACTCGTGTCGGGAAAACTGTCCGAGAAACAAATTGAAAGGGAACTATCATCGATCTCGTGTCCCTTGTGGGGCGCCAAAATATGCTCGCTAATCTCCAAAAAACTGTTCCAAATCCGTAAATTAGTAAGAGATATTTCTCGGCAAATAACTCGGTCAATAAAATAATTTCGGCATTTTTCTATTGATCAGAACATCATATAACATTTTTATCATCTGTCAGTTTTTGGTACAAATCGGCGCAAGCTAGCCACAAGAACCGGTCGGTAATGTCCTTGAGACAAATTGCTCTTTTTGGCGGTCAACCTTAATCAAGGCTGAACCGAATTAGAACCAAAAAACGGTTAAATGGGGCTATAGCCCCTCGGGTCTACATGTTTTAAGGTCTGCATATGGGGGGACTCGAACATGGTTGACCGGCGTGAGAGACTTGTCTCTAGGCCGCTCGGCCAACTGTGCTTGTTTTATATGCATCTATACTTGTTTTATTCTATACTCTTGTTTTGCATTGCAACAGAAACCATTGATAACTTTTTTCTCATTTAAATTTTCTTCCGTACTAATTTTTCTCGTCTGTGATTCTGGCTTTGAGTGTCTGCCCCGTTTAATTTCTCGTGTAAAGCATCCAAAGCATTTTTTACTATTTTTTTCTGCATTCTTTTCTGACCGACTAACCATAAAATATTTTCGGAGACACCTTTATTGCATGTACACTTTAATTTTGGAGAAAGAGCGAATGCTCAAAAACGAACTTTTCGCCTTTATTTAGTATTTTGGAAAAGAGTTGCGTGGCGCTTCACATGATTTCAGCAAAACCAATTTTTAAAAAATGCCTGCCATGAAAAATGGTTTGACCAACTATAATCTGAAAGTCTGTCTGCTTTAAAAAAAACTAAACTCAAGTCCCCTTTTTGTAAAAAAAAATGTCCACTGCGATGTTCAAATTTAAAAGCGTATCTTAATCTGACAATGATTTAGGTTGCCACTGCTCTTAACTGTTTGAAGAGATTGAGTCCAAATGGAATGCTGTATTTCTTTGGCTTCTACTTAGACAGCAGCTACTGGATTTTGAGTAACTTCTACGAAGAACTGAAGCTGCCAGCTCACGTACCAAATGTTCAGTCTGCAATTTTGATCAAAAAACAGGACATTGACGAGCTTAAGGCAGTATATTGACGAATTCTGCTTACATTTATCTTTCAAATTTATAAAACTTGTTTAAAAACTGCTACAAAATGCAAACAAAAATGTTGAATGTTTTAACCACCATGTTTTTTGTTTAAAAAACTTACAAAAACATGCAATGCCACTCTCAACGAGCTGAAAATCTAAAACATATTTTTTGCAAATTCTTTTTGGGAACAGTTGAACAGACAAGTTTTGGCCAAAAATAAAGACTTGGATGCTTTTATCTTCTTCCAGTTATGAAAATTATTTAATATTCAAAGTTATTCATCAATTTTTTCCAAAAACTTTGGTCGCCTAAACAGTCATGTCTGATCATGTATTGATTTCAGGTGCAATTGATCTTGGACGTTTGGTCCACTGATCCAAGATGAACAACAAACGCATGAACACAAACAAACGATTTAATCAAACGCATTACTAGAATCCTTGGAAGCATGGAATAATTAAAGCGCGTCCAATCTGCCCAAAAATGACTCAAATAAAAAACTATTTTCATTATAAATATCTGATTGTTTGAATGATGAAAAAAGTTTTTTGACTGAAAAATCTAATAGTTTTTTGTAAAATTGAAAACAATTCAGAAAAAATTACAAAATTGAATAAAAAAAATATGGAGTTTCAATTTATAAAATATTTGTAATTCAATTAAAGATATAATTAAACAAGGCTGCTCGTATCAGGACGAGGCCCTGAATGTTCCGACTGTCTTTTGAGGTTTATGGAGCAGATTATTTATGGATAAATTTCGCTCATTGTAACAAATCACTTATGGCAAATAGGCTTCTTTCAGCCAAGTTGGAACAATTTTAAGACGGATTAAATCTCCGCTTACACGTTAATAGCGCAAAATATATCGCTCGTTAATTGTCCCAAATTGGCCAAAATGGCAATATTTAAGCCCCCATAACTTCACAAAAAATGATCACAGGTGAAATATCTTTTCAAACTTAAGCTCAGGACAACAATACCTTTTGAATGATATTAAAAAAGTCGAAATTTGCCTGAAGAAAAAAAACCACCCGAGCACAAATATTCCGTTACTTTCGTATCGAACGTCGAAACAAAAATAATTGTGGTTTTTGCGATTGTTGGAGGATCTATTGAAGACTATCGAGCTTGTCTCAGGACAACTCACTATTCTTATTACCACCCATTTTAGAATGAGTTATTTTGCTGAACGCAGCTTTTTTCTGTTGAGGTCAAACAAACCATCTCAAGGACAGACAGATTAATTGAATCATAATCAAAACTGATTTATTTCAGACAAGGTCAACTAGTCATCTCAAACTAATTAATTAGTCTGTAATTAATTAACTGGTACTTTTGTGATGCTTAGTTTGTCATGTCATTTATATTCACTTCTTTCAGTTCATTCTTCAACAATCACTACCTCTTCTCAATCCTCAGTTCAAAACTCAGATTCTATCTCAGTCTCTAACCCCAGCTTTTAAACCTAGTTGCTCTAACTCTGAATTTTAACAGGTTATGGGCCCAGATGTCTAGTTTTTTTATTGAAATATTTTTCTGTCAGAGTTTTCAGCTTTTAGCTAGCAGTCTTAAGCAACGATGGACATGAAACTGGCCGCTTTTAGGGGAACTCTGAAGGTTTTCCTGCTTGGTCGACGAAATGTGCGGCGCTGATGCACACCAAGGTCGTTTTCAGGACAGTGATGGGCATTGATGATCTGCCAGAGGCTGAGCCTACTCTCCCCGAGAGCTCGAATGCTGATCAGCAGGCAGCCTACGATACCAAGATGCAGGAGCGAGCAGGGTTGATCCAACAGAGGAAAGACAACCGAAACACTGTGTGGTCCCACCTGGTTCTGGTGCTTAACAACATTACATTGATGTACATAAAGAACGACTGCGTGGGAACAGATGGCTATGGCGATGGGACGAAGGCTTGGAAGCTACTTCAAGAGAAATTGTGCAGTGTAGAGAGGCCCACGGTGGTCAGTCTAGTAGGTCAGATTGCGAAGCTGCGCCTAGGATTAGAGGAGGATCTGGACGACTACTTTGTTCGCAGTCAAGAGCACTGTTCAACGCTTTGGTGATCAATGGGCTTCTTGATAGCTATGAGCATTTTGTGTTGCAAGAGAGCTTTCAACCAGCCAAGGCATTTCCAGAGCTGACAACGAGGTTGAGATACTACGATGACTCGAGGAGGCCTCGATGTGGAGAGAGGACTGGACATGGTCATACAGCCATGCAAGTTGTGAGGAAGAAGAAAGGAGGGTCAAATAGTGGCTGCTATGTGTGCGGTCAGAAGGGTCATATGAAGAGGGACTGCAAATCCAAAGATGACAGCAGACAATCCAGTGCTCGAGGCAGTGGGTCGAACAAAGCAAGTGGGCCAGGAGCAAAGAAGCAAAGGTGCTTCAAGTGTGGGCAACCTGGACATTTTGCAAGGGAGTGCAAGCAGGGGACGACAGGGTTCTTCAGTTGTTGTGTTGCAACTACAATGAAGGGAGACGACCTCATTGTCGAAACGGGATGCACTGACCATGTGGTGCGCGACAGGGCTGTCTTTTCTAGCTTTGAGAGCTGGAACGAATGGACAACTGTGGAGAACCCCAACAGCACGCTGTCAAGGATTGAGGGCAAAGGATCAGTGGAAGTGGAGATCAGGGACTGCCATGATGCTTTGAGGAGATACACTTTTCACAATGTGCTGCTTGTGCCGAGCTACAGTGTGAACTTGGCGAGTGTGAGCTCAGCTGTGGCTAGAGGCTCAAGCTTCAGTTTTGCCGCAGATGCGTCACATCTACTGGAACCAGATGGGGGACAGCTACCAGTGAAACAGCGCGGCACGCTTTTCCTCCTTGAGTGCAAGTTCAACAGAAACCCGATGTTTCTAGTGAAGAAAACAAGGAGGTATACCAGTGATGCAATGTTGTGACACCGACGACTGGAGCACTTCAATCAGCAGGATCTTTCATCGCTTCTAAATGTGGGCCAGCTAGATTTCTATGAAGTTTGTACAGCTTCTAAGATGAATGAAGTAGCAGTGCCTAAGAAGACTGACAGCAGAGCATCGGCAATGGGGCAACGGGTCTTCAGTGACATTCTGGGAACATTTGAAGTACCGAGTATGCATGCTATGCTTTGAGCTTCATCGACGACTTCAGTCGGCTGGCTGTGGTCAAGTAGCTGGTGAAGAAGAGTGATGCTCTACTGAAGTTCCAGGAGTTTGTGGCTAAGCATGCAGCACCGAAGTGCCTGCGAACTGACAAAGGAGGTGAGTATTCGTCAAAAGCATATAGGAGACTTTGTAGAGAAATCCAGGTGAAGCAAGAGTTCACTGTGCCCAATACTCCCCAACAGAATGGTGTAGCAGAGCGCTACAACAGAGTGATCACCGAGATGACTCGATGTCTGCTGGCCGAAGTAAAGCTACCGAAGCCGTTCTGGGTGCGAGCAATGTCGACAGCTGTGAGGGTTCGCAACTTATGTCCCACATCCAGCAACGAGAAGCGCCTTTCACTGACAGAGATGCCCATGAGCAACCATTAAAAGTGAGCTATTTGGGTGTGTTCAGTTGCCTGGCGTGCTATCTGGATCGAGGCAACAGACGGAAACTGGATCCAATGGGCAAGAAAAGCAAGTTCATCGGCTACGACGAGGAGAGCAAAGCCTACCTGCTGATGGATCTAGAGACAAGACAAGTGATGCGAGCAAGAAGCGTGACATTTAATGAGAAAATCATTCCAGATGAATTCATGGCTGACAGTGAGCCATTACAAAACCTGGAGCTATCAATCGAGGGGTGCATTGATTATGAGCAACCAAGCACGACGAAAACCAGCGAAGCACGAAGCGCGCCAACTGAGGGTGATGCTGCAGATTCAGTGGGGACTACTGAGGAAAATCACGTCGAGGAGGAAGCAGTAGTTTCACATTCTACTGATCGTCCAGTGCAGAGGTCCGTTAGGATAAGGAACCCACCCATTCGATGCTTTGGTACCCATGCTTCAGTGACTGAAATTTAAGAGCCAATGGGCTATTCAGAAGCAGTATCTGGACCCGAAAAGGAGCAGTGGATGGCAACAATGGCTTTAGAGGTGAAGTCTCTAGAAGCCACGGGAACCTGGACAATTGTTGATAGACCACAATCTGGAAAAGTTATTCCTGGACGATGGGTTCTTGCTGTAAAGAGAGATGCGATAGGACAAGCTGAGCGGTTCAAAGCCCGATATGTAGTGAAAGGGTTCATGCAAGTGGAAAGACTTGACTTCAATGAGACGCTTGCTCCAACCTGTTAATCCGAAACAAAAAGGATGTAAGTCAGCCTTCCTCAACTCTCCTCTAGCACAGACAGTGTACATGGAGCAGCCAGAGGGGTTCAGCAGCGGTGACACCCAAGTGTGCTTGCTGCAACGAAGTCTCTACGGGCTGCGGCAGGCAAGAAGAGACTGGTATCAGACGCTGAGCACTTTACTACT
This sequence comes from Symsagittifera roscoffensis, assembly GCF_963678635.1. Taxonomy (NCBI): domain Eukaryota; kingdom Metazoa; phylum Xenacoelomorpha; order Acoela; family Convolutidae; genus Symsagittifera; species Symsagittifera roscoffensis. Next base: position 68,737,508 of record NC_087063.1, on the reverse strand, counting down.
TGATGAAGGGTTCACTGGAAGCAGCAACAATTTCTGTGTGTTCACGATGAGGGGAACAAACGATGCAATGATTTATGTGCTGGTTTGGGTAGATGACATCATCATTGGGTGCAGATGTCAAGACGAAGTTGACAAGCTGAGGAGCCGTTTCTCCGAAAGATTAAAGATGGATGACAGAGACGCATTGTCCTGGCTCCTGGCAATGCAGGTCAAGCACCAGCTGGGACGGTAACAACAAATCAATCTCGTTACATCGCCGACTGCTTGGAGCGTTTTGGCCTTGGTGAAGGCAAAACAGTGGGCCCACCAGCGGGCATCAGCGCACAACTGTCGAAGAAGGGCTGTCCTGAAGCTGGATCAGCAGAGGAAGTATTCATGAAGGCTGAGGACTACAGAGGCTTTGTGGGCTCATTATTGTACATAGCTAAGCAAACATGGCCTGATATCCTAGCTACTGTGACGCAACTCTCTCCTTTCATGGAGAATCCGGGAAGGGCGCACTGGGTGGCTGCAAAGAGGGGTCATCGTTACCTGAAGGAGAGCAAAGATCTGGAGCTGTGCTACACTAAGAAAGCTGGTGGTGTAAAACTCTGTGGATTCGCAGATGCTGACTGGGCTGGAGATTTGGATGATAGAAGGTCAACTACTGGCTACAGATTTTATTTGCGAAGGCAGGGGCAGCAATTGGTTGGAGCACCAAAAAGCAACCAACTGCAGCCATATCTACCAGTGAGGCTGAGTACCAACAATGGAAGCAGCGCTTCAAGAGGATCTATATCTGCTATCACTTCTGAATGAGATGGGCGTAGTTACTGACGGACCAACTGTCATCAAGGAGAACAACCAGAGCTGTATCAAGATGTGCAAGAATCCTGTGATGCAGAAGCGAACGAAACACATCGATGTCAAATACCACTTTGTTCGATAACGAGTGGAAGATGAGACAGTTGATCTCCAATATTGCCCTACTAAGTTAATGGAAGCTGACTTGTTGACAAAAGCCCTGAGCCAGGCTAAGGTGGAACAGCAACGTCGAACCTTGATGGGTAGCAGCCTGACATTAGACAAAGCCAATTCAGCCTGAGTGGGGGTGATGAGGTCAGACCATCTCAAGGTCAGACAGATTAATTGAATCATAATCAAAACTGATTTAACTCAGACAAGGTCACCTAGTGATCTCAAACTAATTAATTAAACTGTAATTAATTAACTGGTACTTTTGTGATGCTTAGTTTGTCATGTCATTTATATTCACTTCTTTCAGTTCATTCTTCAACAATCACGCAGTAAATTTATCATGATAAGGGATCGAATACGCGATCTGAAACGTTCTGCCTTTCACATTTTGGTTGATCATATAGTTCAAGCAAGCTCAGATGTTTTGGTTGCATGCGTCCGGATAGCCGACAAAATTGTTCCCGGCTAGTCGAAAAGAGGCGTAAAATTAAGCTATCCTGTATGCACTATTAGACTTTTAAGGTTCGATTGTGAATATGTTTTCAGGGTTTTTTAACCAGATTTCTAAGTGTTCATAAACTAGGTGAGAACATTTATGAAATTGGTGATGATTTTAATCTGAAAAAAGTCTTGAAAATGTTTACACTCAGTTTCAATTTTTCGCTGTTTGATTTTTTGAATTCTTTTAAAGCTCAGTTAATTTCTTCTGTCAAAAGAAAAGCATACTATAAAATCGAATAGCGAAAACATAAAGGATATATATAACGTTACTGAATTTGAGCTTCGAAAAGAGATTTAAAATTTAAGATTTCTCGGTTGACCAAAAAACTTACTGGTGCAGTTTTCTCAAAGTAGGTTAATATTTATCAACAAAGCGTCAATCATAAATTGTTTTTGAAATTCGAAGAGCTTTATGGGCATATATTTTTTTATCTGAAACTTAAAAAAAGTCAAATTTTCTTAAACATAAATCAGAGTTTTTCTGTTTTCTTGCGATCATTTACATTTCCAACTCGGTTAGCTAAATGTTACCTAAATATTTAATATGCGGGACGACCACCTATGCAAATGCCGGCAGAACAGAGAGGTTTATTATAAACGAATGAGAGCTGACTTATCGCGTATGACATCTGCTTCTTCCCCTGTGAAAGAGTTAAAAAGTGTGCCTTACTCGATGACTTTTTTCTAGCCTACACTTTTTTCACGATTTCCTACATCTCGATTTTTCTTCTGCGCCTTTTTTTAACCGCGTATTTTCAGTTCTAATATTGGTTCTGTCAGTTCTACAAGTTTAAGTTTGTCCCGTTTTTTGCAAAAGTGCCCATATGTGCAATCGCAGCCCATTTGGTCCATTCTAATTGTTGTTCTGCTGATGCTCATTGCCAAAACTATCAGCAGGTTCTTGTATGCTACTGGATACGTAATTTCATCCGTCTGATCACTATCTTAAACTGAAATCTAACGGATTCACCGACGAAACTATATGAAGGTTAACAGAGAATAACAACCGTATTATAACACGTTAATTCAGTGTTCTGAATCGTGAGGTTTGTCACTGCTGCTCTTCAGAAGGACTGGACAAAATCACTCGCTATAATATAGTGATAACAGACAGAACCTCTGATGTTTATAATGAAAACAGACGTGGTTTCTACGAGTTAATTTAATGGTTGAAACCGTATTGTTTTTCTTATAGTCTTTTTCATCTGAGTCCAACTGTGCACCGAGCCACAGTTCTGAGAGTCAATCTCTCTTTTTCTAACAATAAAGGTCACGCATTATTGACCTTGATTTACATAATAAGATAATATAATTTATAGATAACAATATGAACAATTACGCCAAGGCCATAATATGGTTACTGCAAATGCAGTAGCAGTTGCGGTACCACATACCCCGCTCGGCCAAGAAAATTTTTTAATACTTTATCAAATTTTAATAATAATGAATAGGAGTTTTAATACTCTGTTTAGGGAGTTTTATTTTCTTGTTGACTTTGTTTCTTTCTTGTGCAATTGACTTGATATCACTTTCCGTCTTTCTCTTCGTGCTCTTCCTCAAATTCTAGTGGGACCCGCCACTCAGCATTCCAAGATCGGTTAATATCGAGCGCCTCGCTGCCGAATTTTCTTCTAAAGAGATGTTTTTCTAGTGGGCCAAATTTCGTTTCCACCAAATTCGACGCATCGGGTTTGAAGTTTGCTAATTTGATTCGGTGTGCTTCTAGTGCGGCCTGATTTAAATCCAAGAGATCGTTATGATATGATATCGACCTGACCGAATGTTTAATTGGATTCCCGTATCTACTCGGTCCTTTTTTCGACCTCGCGCTTTTTCGTACAGACGTTTCTTCCACTTCTGATTCGTCCGAAAACCCCGGAGGGTTATTAGATTCTTCCCCATCTTCCGCATTTTCTTTAGAGTGCAATATATCTGCCGCTGTACGCTGTACTCCTCTCACCAGCACCTGGTCAGCCAATCGGTTCCAATCCGCTGCCGTTAAATCTTTGCTGTTGAACGTGTCTAGAATGGTTTCTGGAGATTTATTGCGTGAAATTTCTTTCTTTGTACTACTGTGAGGTGTAGAAGTCGATTTTGGTACCCCCGCTGAGTTTGACGAACACGCCTGAGGTTCTTCTTCGACTGCCGTGGCAGCGCACTTATTCTGTAGATTGGTTGGTTGTGAATCGTTTGCGCATGTGCCCCCTTTTATCTTAGATGTTTTGGTGAACGGTCCAGCCATGTTAGGTTTGGCCCTTTTCACCGCTAGATTTAAGCCACCGCCATGCAAAATATCTTTTGACGTGACCACTGTTGGACTGTCCTGGAATTTTCGCTGTGCCTCTACTGGATCTATGCTTCGCTGCTCTAGCAATAAATCCTCGTCAGATTCACTATTCTCGGCTTCCTCCTGTTCGTCGGATTGCCGTTGTGATTGTTTTTGTTGTTTCTTTTTAGGTTTTTCACCTGTTGGGGAACGTCTATGGTTATGGTTGGGGAACGTCTATGTCCTGCACAACAACCTTAGCTTTGGCAATGTCACTCTTCCAATATATGGACCCCGCTGCTGTCTTGACAGTAGAGGGCTTTCAACGGCTTTGTGAGATCCTTTCCACTTTTCCTCTCCTCATCTTTCCTGAGCAGAATGGGTGACCATTGACGTTGACTGACGATATCTTCCAGTTTATCTTCGATAAAGCCACGTTCCCAGGAGTACAACATTTCTTTGCGTAGTTCGGGGTTAATGGTACTCGTCTCCTCCACCGTACGTTTTAAATCATTCGCAGATGTATCGCGTCAGGTTTGATTCCACCTGGCATTAGCTTCCAGAAGTTCCTTCAATGCCCTCGCTCTCGCCCGATCCTGAGCCGAAACAACTTGCTGTTTAAATAGTGGACTAACATTTCGGCTGTTTTGTCCTTTTCTGACAATTTTCAGGCTATCGCGAGACTGGTCAATGCGCTTTTTGAGTTGAGAGGCGGTGAGCGCAGAACGTTCCAGGCGTTTCTTATCTAAACGATCAGAATTTCGTAAAAACCTATCACTCAAAAATTTTAATTCAGTTTTTGGCAATCTACCAAAATGGGCTTCAAATGGCGACATTTGTATTGTTTTCTGTTTACTCAATCGGAGATCACGGAGTGTTGTACTAAGACATAATTTTATTGGTGTTACATTTTCATCTAGTAACATAAATCCTAATCTTCTTTTGATGGTTTGTATAGTACGTTCCACTAAACCGCATCCGCGATGATCCCCAACTGGACAGAACTTTTGTTCAATGTTATTGTCAGAACAATATTTTCGCATAGTTTTACCTTTAAAACCGGAAAATTGATCGGCTCGAATTGATTCAGGTATTCCATGAAAATCAATAAAGGAACAAAGAGATTTAGTTGACGATTTTACCCCTGTTGATTTAGTGATTTTTACCAACGGAAACTTAGAATACCTATCTATTGCTACCAGCAAATATATTTTTTTCCTTCATAGTCTTCGAATGGACCAGCATAATCTAACTGAACTTCCTGACCCGGCTGCGTTAGCACTGAAAGAGGTTTGGTAGCGTTTTTCGGAATGATGTACTTTGCATTCTTACGATAGCGGGTGCAGCTTCTGCATTCCTCCGCCAGATTGACTATATCCTTGTGCATGTGCGGCCACCACAGGTATTTCGAAACATCTATTATCGCTTCCTGACCTGGGTGACCGCGATGAATTCTCTTCAGCACTGCTTGGCGCAATTGCCCCGGAACAGCTAGCCTGTTGTCCACCAATATACAGTCATCCACCACAGAGAGTTGATGCCAGAGAGGATTTGTATACGGGCCCATCAACTCGAAACTATGACGATCGTTTCTTTGAATCACTCGCCGAAGTCTATCCATCCAAGCATCCTCCGAGATCAACTCTGCTAACAGACTTCTATCGAACAACTTGGTAAGATTGTCGAGACTATTTTCTGTACTCATCTCCACTTGGCGAGGGTCGTCTTTTCTGGAGTTGTGACTTGTCTTTTCCTTTTTAATCACACTGACTTCTGGGCTCTTGGACGGACTTTCAGCTCTAAGAGCCACTTCTAATATTGGTGGTTTCTCTCTTTGGACATTTGTCTCCAACTCCTGTTCACTTCTGCTCCTGTCTTCCAGAACTGTCCGTGCTTCGAGTTCTAGTAAGCTTTTCGGGTTATCGGATTTTTCTGCCCCCATGAGATCCCAAAATGACATTAGATTTGTATCTGCTAATTTGCCAGATGTGATTTCTTTATATCCTTTGGGTTTGATTGATTTCTTTACTGTCCTCCACTCAACCTGAGGCACGTCAGAATCGGAAGTGTCCGAGTCCTGCCTACTGCACGCTGCTCCTCTTTTCACCATGCGAGTCCGGGAAAAAGTAGTTTCCGTCAACTGCTCTGTCAACTCGTCCCTCCGATCTCCATTTTGTCTGTTCGTTATCTTCTTCGACTTTCCGGATTTGTTTTTCTCCATCTTTTTAGTAAACGCCGCTTGGGTAAATTCCGCCGATTGTTTTGAAATTTTGATGCAATCTTTTCCGTTTGAGTTTTTGACCGACTGTTTCTTTGAGCTATCTTGTTCAATGTTTTTTTCTCATTCTGTTCTCTTTGAAAACGTGAGCTTTGACCGTTTTTGTTCCGGTCGAGCTTTGTCCAGTTTTGAAAAAATTGGTCACCATAGCAACCGTGTGATGAGCTGTCTTTACAGTGGTTAATTTCTCTCTTTATTCCAGAATGTTCTAGAATGTTAATGTCAATGTTTTGATCTGTTTCACTAAGTCGACTGCTCAAACAGTCGAGTGCTTTGTGAAAACTTTCAATCGAAGTCACTAAAAATCTCTCATCTAATTCAGATTCCGGCCATGGTTCCCCATTGGGCTCTCTCGACAGATAATCAACGATACCCATATCCCTTCCCGGAATATGGGTAACCTTAAATTGGTACGGTAGTAATCGGTCCACCCACCTAGTTAGTCGAGATTGATACGTTTTATTTGATCTATGCTCCCCCAAAGCAGACGTTAAAGCTTTGTGATCTGTTGCTATGACAAATTTTTTTCCCAATAAATAATGTTTGAAAAGATCTACAGCCCAAACTACTGCTAGCAGTTCGAGTTCATTAGTTAAAAAAATTTTCTTGGGAATTTAAATACCGGGATGCAAATGCAATTGGTACCTTTTCGTTTTGATCGGACCATTGATCAATAGTAGCCCCTAGGCCGCTATGACTTGCATCGCACTTTACTCGGGTTTGTTTAGATGAATTATAATAGTTTAATAAAGCGATGTTAGCTACTGCCTTTTTGATTTCCTCAAAAGCTACAGAGTGTTGATCGTCCCACTCAAATTTTTTCACTGGCAGTCGAACATTCTTCATTTTCTTTTTTTCATTTTCTTGTTTCAGTAGTGGTCGAAATTTAGTTAAACTAGCCGCATTTGGAATGAATTTAGATAAATGATTAATACTACCCATGAACGATCTAAGTTGTTTTAGTGACTTGGGGGGTTGGAGATTAGCAATGGCCTCAGTTTTCGTAATTTTCGGTATCACACCTTTTGCCGATAAATTATGGCCTAACCAATTCACTGAGGGCTGAAAAAATTCACATTTTGTAATTTTTAATGCGAGATTTTCGTCATCCAACTTTTGCAACACATTACGGACCAATTTCTCATGATCCCTAGCTTCCCCCTTTGAGACAATTAAAATATCATCCAGCAAGCAAAAGGTATTTTTGGAGTGATTCAATGTTCTATCCATTGCTTTCTGGAATTCAGCGGGCATGTCCGCCAGCCCGTAGAAACCTGTCAGAAATCTATATGTTCCCGTTGCTTGGCCTCCTACGATGTTGAAATTGCATTGTTTTGCTATGTCCGCAGTTAGTCTTATTTGACTGTAGGCATACTTTAAATCCAACACGATGAAATACAGTGAACCTTCTGATGTTGACGTGAGTAGTATAGCTAATTTACACTGGGATCGGGGGGGGGATGATCCCTACAGGGATAATTGGGTATTTAGATCCCAACGTAAATTTTTGAGATCCTATGTAAAAGTACTGATCCCATGTAAAATTTTTCATGATCCCAAATAATGATCCCGCAAGTTTGATCCCAATGTATAATTTTTTAAACCAATGATCCTGAATGTAAACTTTTGTTAGGTTGATAGCTAAATCGTTGAAATGCCCAGACGGTGTATTTCGTTCTTTTTGTTCATGCACCAAATTGGAGTGGTATATAAAGTGGTTATAGCGATTAGTTTCATGCATGGTATATGAAAGACGCATGATTTCTGCACCGAATATGTTTGGAATATATGTATAGAATCAGCTTGAAATTTATTCGAATAATTTGAATAGTGCTATATTTTTAAGTATTCTATTTAGCAAACTAAAATGTTTTGATAAATCCAAAGTGGGCTAAATGGTTTTTGAGCCTACATTGTAATTCGATACTTGATTAATACTCTAATTAACAAAAAAAATGGAAAAAAAATCAATTAAAGCAAATGAATAAAAAATACAAATGTTAATAAGAAAATTGTTAAATAATGAGAAAGCATATGGGTTAGCAAACGTTTCAAAAAAGAATTATTATTGTAAAGGAAATCAGAAGCTTAACTTCATTGACAAGTTGATTGAAATGTATACGAAAACAGTCATGTAGAACTAAATAATAGTTTATTGGAAAAGCATATGTGTTAAGAAACATTCGAGTATTGTGCATGTTTGATCCGTTTTTGTGTAGAAATTTTGTCTAAACTTGTACCTAATTGTTACTATAAAATTGAAGCGGAACAAAATTTCCTGGGGTCCGAGTAGAGGAAAACGCATGGCGCTCGACTCTCAGCTGTAAGGCGGCGTTTCGAAACCCGTCCGGAAATTGTACTGAAAGGAGGCAACAGTTGCTGGTATGGTGATATCCCCTCATAGATCGATTTTGTATTTTTTTAAATAGTAATCTAACTTCTCGGATTACTGCTAATAATTTAACAACTGAGTAAAAATGTCAATTACTAAAAAATGTAATGTTTAAAATGAAATTGAAAAGTGTACAAAACAACCATATAAAATAGTTAGTTAATAAGAAAGCATGTGAGTTAGAAAACGTTTCAAAACATGATCATTTAAGTAAACAAAATCAAAAGCATCACCATTAAAGTTTTTATCATAAATCAAATGTGCAATATGAATACAAAAAGAACCGCACATGGTAGAGTTTGAGTCTTGCATGGGATAGTTTGTCATTATTTCAGTGACCTGATGAAATTTCTCGTTCAATCGTTTAAACAGATTGGTGTACTGCCAAAGAGGAAGACCGAGAGGATCAGCGAAGTATAAAACATTTCTTCTGTTGCAAATCACAATCCAATGTGTCCCCGGAGAATCTGATTTTGAAGTGTTCACAACCATAAAGATTTTGTTTGGGATGTGAGGTGGAAAATTATCCGCTGCAAATACTCCAAGAAACTTTTATTTCAGATGCTTACAGTTCTGAATGAGATCCTGTAACTGAATTTCATCCATTTTTAGACAGTCGAAATTGGAAGGACGTTCTTTGTAACTTTACGGTCAGATGTAATAAATACATTCGATGAGCGTATACCCCAAACAAAAATTTCCAGGTTTGCTGTCAAAGCGTTTGAGAATTGAAGATCGAGTGAAACTGAGCAGTTAGTAAGTTCTGGATGCAAGAAGTCATGAGCTGTCTGCTGTGTGCTAGTGAGATCGAAACACATAATAAAGTGCTGTTGGTAGTTATCCAGAGTGATTCCCAGCCCGCAGTGCAACAAACCTAGCGCTGATAGTGTGTTAAAGAAGAGACGTTTATGATCTTGTGTACTGATTGGTGTACTTGCTATTGGTAAACCGTTCCGTCTCAAGGTAACTTGCTCCAATCCAAACTTTTGATAATGAAAAGAATTCGTTCGGTTTGTTCCTAGAAATGCATTATTTGTGTTCAATGCTATTATAATTTGTCTAACCGGTTCACGAGCAAAAATATTTTCCTGTTGCCAGCTGCGCCGACCAGCTGTTGCAAGAAATGTTTTTGTAATTTCTTCTTGATATGGGTAGTTCGCAGGAGTTTTGAGAATAGTTGATTCAATGGCAGAGAGCACATGGTCGGTCACAGTCATTTTTCTTACATAGAGGTTCGCTTCGAGTATTTGCAGCTTGTAATGCTTGGCAGCATCTTCAGATATGATAAGAAAGTCTTCATGAGAACGTCTGTAGGAAAGTTTGAGGGTAACATTGCTCAACAAATGCTTGTCACATGTGAAAAAATCAACTCCAGCGGGTCCATAGAACCAAATTTCCCTCAATTCACGGACCAGTTCTCGTTGAGATGTGAAATCAGCTGCATCTATTGCAGCGGGATTGTTTTCAAAACGATATCCCTGACACTTAAGTCATGAGTCCTTGGCTCCTTTGCTGTTAGAAATTTCTGTTCCAATAAAGCTTTTATGCGCAAAATTACTATTGGCATTTGAGATTTTGGGTCCATTAGCAGAGAGGGTACAGTCAGAGAAAAGGGAATACAAGGAGTTGTTTACGAGGAACGGTGAATCAGACACAGTAGGATCAGTGTTGTCGTATCGCAGATCAGCTCCATTTGATTGCGTTACTTTGCATCGTATTTCCAAATAAATTTTTTGCAGGTCAACAAAATTATTACGGTCACCGGTGATTTCAAATTCAAGCATTGGCCCATTAGGTGAATAGACAGGTCCAATTTTTTGATCAAAATCGTTTTCAAAAGTAATCAAAAGGGTTTGTTTTTCAAACAAATCCAGAGAGCTATGGGTAGCTTCATTGGGTAACAAATTAGCGATCATTTTTTATGTTTGAGAAAAAATCTGCTCGACTTCTCACTGGTCTGGTTTTTCTTCGAATGGTTGTTTTTCTTTTTCGAGCACCTACTGACCTTCTTCTTCGTAATCCATTCATTGGTGTCTTTCGACGACGTCTACCACTGCCGAGTTGTTTTCTTGCAGTTTTTGTGACAGTGTTTTTCAATGCTTGTTTAGGAGACTTCTTTTTCATAGCAACATCAATCAGTTCTGGCGCTGCACTCATCAAAAGTTCTCTGCCCAATTTTTTCGCAGCCGGTAGAATAACCCGTCGTGCAAACGGTATAGCAACACGACCAATACCAGCAGCCAAAGCGCCAAATCCACTGCCGCGTTGTCGGTAGTGTCCAGAGAAATGAGGAAGTGAAGCTTGCTTTGCATAATATTGTTCCATTGGTTTTCAATCAAAGCGCTTGAATTTTAGTTTCAACACACAATTTTACCAGTTCCTGCAAAGGGCACTAGTCTTCCAGTTTCTGTGCGCAACTGTACCAATATTGATTGTACAGATGAAGTGAATAATTTTTTGAAGTCTAAATTAGTGAATTTTTTTCGATGATTAGGTTCAATGCTACAGGCACTACCGTTTTTGATGCGTCTATTTGAATCAATGACGCGTAACAATGTGGCCTTTGCATCACCAACAGTTTGGTATTGAATAATGTCAATATAGACAAAAATTAGACTTGTCCCACTTGATAAGTCATATGGGAAATGAGATTCGTACAGTTCGTTTCCCTCATAAGATGCATCGAAGGAGGGTATCATTTTGTAACAATGTGATATTCACCGTTCTCATCAAGCTTTGCATTGTAGCCTAACAGACTGGCTATTTGAGGACTTGGGAATGAGATTCCTTCATTTGCGTTCATCCAAATGCTCATGCTATTCGTGATTTCTTGAGGACTCGCATCAAATTGAATTTTGTCTTTGAGTTTTGTTTTTATCTAATTAATCAATTGTTCTATAAAAGTGTACTCTCCTGATTTGATAAAAACTTTTTCGCCATAGTAGGGTCTGAAAATTGTATTCCGATTGCCAGCGTTGGATTTACTGGCTACTACTTCGGATGCTCTGAAGTACGTAAATTCCTCATCAGTAACATTGTTTAATTTTGTGGGGAAAATTATTTCTGAGAGAGCAACTCTCCAATCTCCGTCTAAAGCTATTTCTTCTTTACAAAAATTTCTAAAACTGGCCAAAGTGTTGTCTGGGAAATAATCCATTGATGCTGTTGAAATCAAATGTACAGTAAACTCATCACTGCCCATTTTCGTTATAATCAGCTTTGTTTCCAATTAAACTAAGTTCTTTTTCATAAAATTTTCCGCAGATTTCTTCCTTTTCCGCATCAATGAGACTGTATGTTGGAGGGTTTGCAGTAGGAATGGCAACTATTTCAAAAACTTCGTCTGTAAAATCTGCTTGTAACCTTTTCTAAAAGGCAAGTCAGTCTTCGCTATTCGCACATAGTCACCAACATAAAACTTTGGTTTCTGTACCAACTTCGATGAACTGTTTGCAATTAATGAAACTAAAGCAGGTACATGTTTTCTTGTGACCTTGTTTGGAGCCAATTTTGATACTCTATTAACGCGTGAATTAATCGTTTGCACAAAACTTTGTAATTTTTCAATATAACTGTAAGTCCATTCAAACTCCAAGTATTTGTAGATAATACTTTTCAGCGATCGAGTGTTTCTTTCGGCAAACGCTGATTTTTTTTCACTGTGAGTTTTGTATTTGATGATTTCTCGTTTAGTACATAACTTTTCGAACTCTCCTTTAAACTCGGTGCCTTTGTCAACCCAAACTTTTTTTGGTTGTTTTGTTTTGATCATGTTTTTGAAAGCTTAGGTTGTTTCCTTAACATATTTGGTCTTCAGGGGTTCCACTCGTAAGTAGCAAGAGAGACAATCGACAGCAACTAACAAATACCGTACCCCTCGGTTATATTTAGCCAATTTATCAACATAAGCCCAGTCAAGAGACCAAATTTCGTTGATATCGTTAACAATCACTTTTAGCCGAGGATATGTTTTACGAAACAATCCATACTTTGTATGTGATGATTGAGATCTCAGAAATTTTTTAACTTTTTTTGGTGAGAGTTGACTAGCATTTGTTAAATTTTTAACGCTACCAAATGCAGCTGGACCTTTCGTGTAGAGTAATTTGAGTTTCTTTTCTTCACTGATAGTAGGATTTCCATTCTTTTGTTGACGTCGTCGCAAACAATTCTTTACTGCTTTCATAGTTTTTATCATTGTCGTCATCGTCGTCGTTGGTGGTGGGGAAAAATTCTTTTTTCTGGGTTTTTCTTTTGTCGGATTGCTTGGTTTTGGGTTTGAGAGGTGTCGATCGAGTCTTCGAAGAGGAGGGTTTTGATCTCTTCGAGTCCTCAGTTGTCGGGTTGTCGTCGGAGACAAAGGAGGAAGAAGTTGAGGGCTTAGCTGCTTCGCTCTTAAGCGAGCGGAGAATCTGTTTGGCATAAGTGTTGGACACTAAGCTAGGATCAAGATTCAGTTCTTTCAAAATTTGTGGATAAAAAACACCCTCAAGTTTTTTTGTGTTTTGCTGTGTATCGTACAAAAACGATTCAATTTTAACGATTGTTGGTTTTCCTTGAATTAGAACATATCCGTCAACGTCTAAAGTCAAGGATTCAACTTTGAACAACTGCTTTAGCACTATGTTTGCCCTTTCCAATTTATTAGCTTCCAATGGCTCTTGAATGGATTCCATAACCTTTCGAAACACTTCAGTGGTTTTTCCATTACTTTTTTCATCGTTTTTTTCTGTTCTCTTTGAGCTTCTCTGCTGCAGTGAATTGTATGATTCAAAATTTTTTTCTGCTTCATCATCACCATCATCACTGATTTTAGTACGTGCAGATAAATTTCTTTTTCGAAGTTTTGGTACTACATTACTAGGGGTTAGAGGAATAGGAGATGTTGGGTTTAATGGTGGTGGAGAGTCACGGCTGATACTTCGTTCTCGAAATCGTTGTATGTAATTGAGTTGAGATTATTTGTCGTTAATTAATGGATTATGAAGGATTTGAGATTGTGGTGCAGTTTTTTCATCTGGAGCATACGTTTATTGAGGAATGAGGATGAATTCTTCAGCATACATGCCTGAGGTTCTAGTTTTTCAGGTAAATATAACACGATTCTCCGATTGATTTAACCAGTGAAATATTATTTGCCAAAATTTTTCGTTTTTCTCGGATACTAAACTTAGGGTCAACAATTTTTCCAAATGGTATTTTCTTACTCTCGATGAATTTTTTGTTAGCTGGAACATGTCCCAGAAAAAAATTCACAAAACAATTGCAAAGAAATTTAATAAAATTTGAATCAGCTCCTGTCAAAATTGATCTACAATGGCGACTATTGAGTATTTGCTTCAATATACATAATTCTTTCTCTTTCTTTTTCAAGAGATGTGATAACTGCTTATGAGGATGTTAAACAGAAAATGGTTGGTGATGGTGGAACTATGTTTGAAGAATAACGAAGCATTCTGAAGTTTTGGGATCCAAGTCTATCAACAGATGAACAAAATCTTTTCTCGTTGCCAACTGATACGCATGACGGAGGAATTTTGTATTATTCAACTGTCTGCCTAAATAATCAATTTGTTGAATGTCTCGAGGTGATTTGAACAAAATTAAGTGAGATGTATTCAAATCTATTGTACGTGATTGCTTACTTTGCTGAAATAAATTGTGCTTGACATAAATAACATGAACATTTTTATGTCGGCCTGCTGTAGCTAATTTAACAAAATCTTTTTCATTAAAAATTTCTTCACAGGTATCATCAAAGACAATCATACAATCTTGTAAGTTATTAACAATTTCAAATCTGGACAATTTTATAAATTCAATATCAAATTTGTTGTGAGAAACAAAGGAACGGTATTTGGGTTGATCGTGAAGATAAAAATAAAATAATTTGTTATACGATGGATAGAATGTACCTTTGAGAAGCATTTGAAAAATTAAATCAGTTTTGCCAGATCCCGAGGGACCTGAAACGGACATAAACAGGCGATCTTTTGTTGAAATGATCTTATTCATTATTATAACTTGGGATTGGGTAACATGTAACCAACTGTACTGGATAGTATTGAAAGCCAAATGGCAGTCTCGTCACAACTAAGATTGTAAAAAGACAATTTTGAAATAGATAAAGAGAGCAAAATGAAAATGAAACAGACTTGTGTGAAAAAGACAACTTCTGCAGACGGAAGAGAAACAGAATTACAAAATTTCCAAGATCTGTTTTCGTGAGATAAAGACTGTTTGGCACCACCAGTGTCTACAAAGTCGCAATCATTGTTCTCGACAATGGTGGTTTCTTCAATTTCCATGTTTACTGGAAGACAATTTTTGCTTATTTGTATCAAGGTTGATAGTTACAACTGCATACCAATCGCCTTTTTTTCTCTCTGATCTATTGCCGTTTGGTTTGTATTTTATTATATATTTTGCTATGGTTTTGTCTGTCAGAAGTATCCGAACAATTTTTTCTACGTTTCCGGTACTGATTTCGTCTAATAACTCTTTTGGTAAATTCTCACCTGTTAAACTCACATTTTGTGTTTTCTTTTGGCAAAAATGTTTTTTTGAAATTTTTAATTTTCAAACACGACATGTTAGCAACTAGTAACCACACAAGATCAAAAGAAATTGAAAACAATCAATAAATATATTTATTATGATTCACAAAACTTGGCATATATATGTGATTCGTCATTTCGGTTCAACAGGCAAATCAACTCCTCGTTCAATGAAGAAAAACTCATATTTTGTGAATTTGTCATGGTTACAATTAGATTTGAACTTAACAACAAAATGAGCAGCAACTCTGATAGTGGCTTGAACTAAATGTATTTCCTCAACGTTATCAGTTTTGACTAATTCTTTCAGTTCAGCTGGAAGCTGATGGTCATGCAAATGGATTTGTCTTCTCTCTCCCAGCTGAGGTTGCAGCCCTTCCAGGTTGAGATTGAACAACGGAATTGACTGGCAAAATTCCTGGAGTCTGGACATTGTACAGGTGAAAGTAGTCAAGAACTGTAAAAAATTTCCGTAAATTGTCGATTTCGATATCGTTCAGTGTAATTTGTTCGATTTTTTGCAGGAGTGGTTTTCCTCGACATTCTAATATGCCTGTCCGCGTAAGAGTAACTTAAATTCTTGGTGTTAAATTGTTTTCAGGACTCTGATTAGTCATTGAAGCGTAAACCACCAAATTTGGAGATAAGGTTGTTTGCATCATTGGACAGTTCATTTTGTAACCAATCGAAAAAAACTTTGGATTTTCTACGTGTACAATGCTTTAATAATTGATGCGAGGGAAGTAAATGAGAATGTCGTTTGCAAATATGTTTTTTCTTGACCCAATAACTGTTCAATCTTTGGGCAGCCAATATCTTCCAAATTTGTCACGGGTAATTTCAAGTATTCAGCTATTAAAACAGATTTTTGTGTACCTTAAGCAAAAAAATGGGAATTTGGGTTCCTCAAACGAATGCTGTCAAAAATTTAATCCAAGTATGAGTAAGGGTATTCACCTTCGTCCCAACGAAGCCCGTGTAGAAATTTAGATACCCAATTGTACGCTTTTTTCTCTTCTTTTGATAAATTGTTGAATTGAACTGGTGGCAGAAAATGAATTGTATCAATTGTATTAGCAGAGCAAACGGAAAGTTTCTTTGTGATCAAAGGTTTCTTGCCACATTTAAATCCTTCAATATCTAAAATAATGAGATGGTTGAAAAACAATTTTTTAGTTTTCTTTCTTTGGGTTAACATGACTTTCACTCAACATTCCAACAAACGATATAACTTTGGTTTGAATGCTTTAAGAAATAAGCAAAACGCAATACCTGTCACGTGACCCAGATAACAGTTTTTATTGGACAAGGCAAAACATATGTGTACCCAGGACCGGTATGATTTTTTTCTTGCAAATATCCCGCTGCGTCATGCAATATAGCATGTATTCTAAGAAATTTGAAATGTTTCAAGTGTTTGTCGAGCGACGAATTGTCTATTCCAATTAAACCACCATATGGTGTGTTTTTCAAAACAAAGTCCAAATTAATATCAGCATCCAAATACAAACAAGTAGCTAAAAAACACTGAAATCTGACTGATTTGTCTGGATATTGTAATTTTAAGTCTATAAAAATTTCATGAATGAGTTTTAAATCGAAAATTGAAATCATGTTTACTGAACTCAATATAATAGAGAAGGAATAATGAAAACTATCAATTAAAACTTAACTTTCTCTTCAACAATAAATTTCACAAATAGCACATCAGTATCTACATCAAGTTTTCCATATCCACTTGTCAAAATATCCATTATTTTACAAAAAGCGGCAGAATGGGGTCCATTAATTAAACTTTCAAATCTTTTCAAAGTTTCTGTATTCATCTCATCTGTTTGAACATGTCTGCTTTCTGTATGTTTCTTTGAAACTGAAGTCGAAATTCGTACGGATTTGTTTGACGTCGACGATGCAGCAGGCGTAACTGTATTATCAATTCGTTTCTGTCCCCCAACGGCCGGAGATTTGTTGCAAACGTTTTGATTTGGTGAAGTTTATTTGTTAGATGATGTTGCAGAAAGCAATAAATTGGGTAAACGTTTTTTGATTGCAGTGAAATCTAACAAATCAAGATTGGCTGCAACAGGTTGTGCTGAATAAGTGAGAGCTAGTTTAAGCTTGTCAAATAACTCACCGTTTCCTTTGATATCTTTAGCAGGAGAAACTAAGTATTTGAAGCAAGTGAAAATACAAGGAACACTCAAACTTTTTTGGGAAGGAAAAAATTGATTTAATTGTTCCTCTGAATCTACTTGAATCAATATATGGTAATGAGTTTTTTTTTTCATTCTCGACTGAAAAAGGGCAATATTCAGATTTGAAGTGGCTTCCAAAAGCATAATTTTTAAAAGTAGATAAATTAGGAACTTTTTCAGTAATAACAAATTTGAAATTTGGTTGAAATTTTTTGAAAGAATCAGGTAACACAACTTCGAACATAGCTTCTGCCATTTTGTAAAGTAAAATCAATTCGAGTCGTGCTTGAAATCGTTTGTGTTTGAGGAAATTTGAGATTTCCTGGCTCGTTTACAATTAGACTGTGTTTTGTCTTTGTTTTCAACAGTATCAGAAATTTCACTTGTTTGCGCTCGGATTGACTTTCCCGATTTTAGTAATTTTGAAAATTCTTCGCTGCTTAAGGAAAGTCTTTGTACACATTCAAATTCAGCGCATTCAGTTGCTTTTTTGAAAACTTTCAGGAATACATAAGTTCCAGTTTGGTCATATGTTTTCAATGTAGCACGCACTAATCTTTTACTGTTTTCCGAAATATCAAAATAGCAGTCGCCAAAATCTTTATCTGCATTTGCTGTGGTGCTTGTTTTGGTTTTATTCATTGTAATGAGTAAATTTTCAAAGTAACTTGATTTAAAACTGAATAGAAAGAAATGAATGGTTCCGATTGATTGTATATGTCTGCGAAAGAAAGCGTTGTATCTATTTTAATTTATATACACATGTACTTTATATGGCAAAGATATTGGATTGCAATTTGGTTCATATGGATTAGTATTTTGTGCATGTACAACAGATAAGAGTTTCTATGGGAGTCAAAGGTCACAATATTTAAACGTTATTTTTGATACAAGCTATTTGTTTGAATGTAATTTAGATAAACATAGAATACCATGCAAGGTAACATAAACATTTTACACGCCCTCCCTTATTAAATTGATTAAAAACGACATAGGAGGTCTTGAAATTTCTAATTTTAGAAGAACCAATCCCTATTTTAATCTCTTGAGGCGTTTTCACAATTCATTTCAGTTTCTTTTCTTTCCGCGTTACGTTTGTCTTTTTCTTCCAACTTTTCTTCAAAAATTTCCTGTTATCTTATTGCCGGATATTCCAATCACGAAAGAACCATTTTTTATGAAACTGTTCACGGTAATTTTGTAGCAATAATTAACGAAGAAAAAAGCTTCAATTCTGATGAGTAGACTTGTACACATCACATTATGATTCCCAAAAATTTCCTACATTTATTCGGTAAACTTTCCTTAAAAAAGCCAAAGGAGGACGAAGAACTGAATATAAAGTATTTGAGTTACCTTACAAATTCTGGTAAATATACGGATCCTGACGAGCCTCTTGCTCTTCAGGTTGATATTTCAACTTTATCAAAACCAGTTAAAAAAAATTTTGTATAAATACGATTGTGATGTTACTCCGATGTGTGAAAACCAGTTAGAAAACTTTGAAGAAATTGAATTTTTTGATCGCTTATGGGGAATGGAACAGATTGAATCACCATTATTAGTTACGCCGAAAGCTGATCCTTCTCCTACAGTGTCACCATGGCTTGATGAACAAGATTCTTCAACTGCAACTCGCACCCCCGAAGCGGCAGTGAGTAATCAAATGGAAAATTTGACTCCTTCTCTATGCCTTGCACCAAAGAAAAAGAGAAAGATAACAACACTAGAAAAAGCTCAGGAGTATTTAGATTTTATTTAACTTTATTGAACTGCTGTTGCGTTTGATTGATTTTAATTTGTTTTTTTTTGTGTATAAAGATTTAAACTTGAAACTCAGATTGATATTTAATAGATTTCATTTGGTGTCGTCGTGTATAAACATTTTGTAAATTAAAACATTCAGCCTCCTAATGCTTCACTTATCAAGTTGCTAGGAAAAGAAGAGCATAATAGGTCATTTTATAACCGAATGTTCGACAAGTCTTCAATCAAAATACAAAAAAGAACTTGAATTTTAAAATCTCGGAAAAATGTTGAAAATTTTTATCTCGTAAACTTGAGATCCTATAGTCTTTAGACCTCTGATCAAAATTAATTAACTGGTCGTGAGCAGTATTTTGATATATTGCACGACTATGTTCAGACCATTCACTGAAGAGATACAGACATTTCATTTTCGAAAAGCCTCATCCTATATCAATTTTCTAACTTTTTGTTACACGGTCCGAATATAGTCTTCCGACCACTCATATTGCTTCTCTCGTCGAGCTGAACATTTTTGAGTTAGGTTCCCGCACTGTTCAACATCTAGTTTGGAAGATCATCATTTTTTGTACAAATTTTATATATTTTTTTCAAGTTTTGTTTCAATTTTTTTTTTGCGGAAACATATAAATTGCTCTATGGATTGTAAAAAATGACCTAAGTGAGATACGTTAAGTCTTCGATAAAATGTTTGGGAAAATGTCAACATGATAATGTATATATGATAATGTTTAAGGTACATGTTTTGTTTAAGAAATTAATATTTTTTCTTCTTTTACATTATTCACGGTTAATTAGTCTTCCCCATGTCTAATGAGTTTTTTTTTTACTTTGCAACATTGATGGTTAGTAAGTCTTTATACCAAAAGACATGTTGTAGTCTATTCAGTTCACATATTCAAGCTATTAATAAGAAATCGAAAATGTTTTTTTTTCAGAATATTGTTATTAAAGTTAAACAACCTAATTAATGTATTGTCTCTTTTAATTGATTTTTGTGGACTGAAACCGATCGGAAGAAACCAAATTTGATCATGATAACGAATAAATTCAATATTTAATTAAATTTTACAAATTATTGGCAATCAAAACTTTTGGCGGGACTTTTAAATTGAATTCAAATTTTGGCGGGCGATTGCCGTTTAAACTCAAATTTGAGCGGGATTACATGTAGCATATTTTCAAATTCATCCAATCCCATGAAGTCGTGTTATGTATTTGAAAGTTTGTACATGATAACGAATAAATTCAATATTTATTTAGATTTTACAAATTATTCACAATCAAAACTTTTGGCGGGACTTTTAAATTGAATTCAAATTTTGGCGGGCGATTGCCGTTTAAACTCAAATTTGAGCGGGATTACATGTAGCATATTTTCAAATTCAACCAATCCCATGAAGTCGTGTTATGTATTTGAAAATTTGTTCAAATACGAATTTTATTTGCAAACTTCTATTTCTCTGGAACACTTGATAATGAATCCTGCAAAATACAAATGTAATTTTTGTCCAATACTTTTCACATTTAAAACTAACCGAACCAGACATGAACGAAATTTTCATGCTATGGAAAAAGGTATTCCAATTTATATGTGTAATGATTGCCCTTTCACATCGTTATTGTTATCTTCTCTTGAACAACATTTGATTTCAACTCATGAGAGCATAGCCAATTTATGTGAATATTGTAATTTAGGCTTTGTTTCGAAAAATGAACTCAATAACCATATGATTACTCTTCATAGTTTACCTGTCGCTACTAGTAACAATACTGCAGCCATCAGCAAAAACGAAACAATTACCCCAAACATGAATGTGAATGACATTGAATTACATGAATCTGCTTTCAATGGTACCCTGAAAATTTTTCTTATTCCTGGTGATGATAGTGTAGATATATTAGAACTTATGTCTAAGCACAAAGAACAAATCCAAAATTTGACTTTGGCAAACGGTTTCCAATGGCCCCAAAAAGTTCAATTTTCATTAAATTTGAGTTTACAAAAACCGTCAGAGATCAATGACGAAGATCTGAACAACCCCACTCAAAATGAGCTTGTTGACATTTATGTTAATTCCCTTATGGTTCCGATTCTATCCGACGGACTTGCGGATGGAACGTTTTATGAAATGGTCGATAGAATGCAATCGGTGCTTCATTCATTTGCTTCACACGGAAGCGGATGGGTTTTACAACAAGTGGTTAGATTGTTTATCAAGTTTGGTAAAATGAATCCCATTCGAGGGTCATCACATATAACATTACCATTAAAAATTGCAAAATCCAGTCATTTAATTAATATTCGCAACCATGATGACCATGACTGTTTTAATCTTTGTTTTACTGCTGCTTATCACCTTCATTATCGTTTGAATTTAATTGTTGGAAGATACGAAGATCCAGCTGCTGAAAAAACATGCCCTGCAACTTACAGAACGAACAACGCCAAAAAACCAATCGGTGAGTTTCCAACCCCAATGAGTTTCAGAGATATACCCGAATTTGAACGTTTGAACAAAAATCGTGTCAATGTGTTTCTTTATGAAAAAGGAGACTTGGTGTCTATGTTGATATCAAAAAATGAGTCTGAAGATACATTCAGTATGGATCTTTTGTTGTTATTTGAGCCGGGTAAACATCATTTCGTGTTAATAACTAAACTGTTAAGATTCATATATGAAATCAAAAGTTATAAATTCCGGACCTTCATGCGCCTGTGTCGGAACTGTTTTCACATAAGTTATAGCGAAGAAGCGAACAAGATGCATCAAAGATCATGCAAAGAACATGAACCTGCAGTAATAAAAATGCCATCCGCTGAAGATGGAAGCAATAAATTCAAATTCAACAACTATGCAGCACTTAGTTTTGTTTCTGTCGTTATCTACTTCGATTTCGAATCGTTTTTGAAACCTGTAACCACATGCAATAACAACCCGAACAATTCGTCGTCTAGGATCTTAGAAAAATATGAACCCTCCGGTTACTCTCTGTGTGCGATTGAACATGGTTCTTCAAAACCATACTTCTTTGATTTAAACAGTAAGGAAAAATGTATACCAAAATTCATCGAGCAGTTACACATACTAGCAAAACAAATCTACCAACAAAAAAATCGATACCCAAACTATATTGGCAATCGATCTATCCTGAAGCAGGATGAAGCCACCTCATGCTGGTTGTGCCTAGCAGAGTTTGTTGAAGGTGAAACAAAATGTTTGGACCACTGTCACTACAGTGGTGAATTCCTAGAGTGGGCGCACTCAAAGTGTAACCTAGCGCGACGAAAGGTGCGATATACACCAGTTGTTGGACACAATATACAAAATTATGATCTTCACCATATTTGTTTGGCCTTGGGTGAGTTGGAACCAGCGAGCACGATCCAAGTCATACCCGCAACAGATGAGAAGTATATCTCACTAAGCATTGGTGTATTGGTTGACACTTACACACGAGCAAATGGTGTTAAGCAAAATGTCTATGAATACATGCGATTCATAGACTCATGTAAGTTTTTGAATTCTTCGTTACAAAAATTTGTTGATAATTTACCAGCTGATAAGTTCTCTATACTAGATGAACACTTCAAACAAGCTGATGAGAGTTGTCGCGCACTTCTAAAGAGGAAAAGTTTTACCCTTATTCCTATATGTCAAATCGATTAAGGTTTGATGAACAAAATCTGCCACCACTCAGTGCATGGGGAAACTCATTAGAAGGAGAAAAAATCAGTGTTAGTGAAGAAGATTTAAAACATGCTCAAACAGTCTTCGATAAATTCAATTGCATAAACTTAGAGCAATATCACAATCTCTATCTCACATGTGATACTCTTCTTCTCGCATGTGTTTTTGAAGACTTTCGTTCGATAACTCACGCAAGCTACGGATTAGATTGCGCGCATCATTTTACTGCGTCGAATCTTGCGGGAGATGCTTTCAAGAGGATCTGTAACGCTGATATTGAACTTTTTTCGGAAAGAGAGCATTTAGAAATGGTGGAAAATATGATGCGAGGTGGGACAGCATCTGTTTTTGAAAAAGAAAACTCAATGCAAACAACCCGTACATGAATGAAAAGTACAACCCTCAAGAAAAAACAACTTATGGCTTCATGTTGGATGCAAATAATCTATATGGAGGTGTTATGCAAATGCATAAATTACCAGCACGGGACTTTGAGTTAATCCATGTTAAGGAAGACGGTGAAGTTAGTACAAGCAGTGAAACGAACCTTGATGAATTATTGGCAACTCCAGAAGATTCAGATATTGGTTTCATTCTTGAAGTAGATCTCGAATACCCTCAAGAACTTCATGAATCCCATCGAGACTATCCTTTAGCACCAACCAAAGAAGTGGTGCCAGAGGAGTGGTTAAGTGATTACCAACGAGATCTGGCAAAACAAATGAAAAGCAATGATAATTATTGAGTTGCTCCTGGCAAAGTAAAAAAACTGCTTCAGACATTGCATAACAAGAATAATTATACAGTGCATTACAAACTCTTACAACTCTATGTTCGGTTGGGTTTGAAAATAACGAAAGTACATAGAGTTTTAAAGTTCAAGCAAGAACTATGGTTAGAACCCTATATAACCCTAAACACAAACAAAAGGAAATCTGCACGAAACAAATTTGAAGAAACACTGTACAAATTGTTGAATAATTCTGCATATGGAAAAACATGCGACTCGAAAAGAAAAAGAGTGAAGGTTAATATTGTACATAACGCTGAAGAAACAATGCAACAAATTTCTGCTTTTGACTTCAAGACATTTAAAAAATTTGGTGATGATTTAGCGGCATTGACGTCAGCACCACGAGTCATTAATTGGAATGTACCTACCATAGTAGGAGCATGCGTGCTTGAAATCGCTAAATTTGAAATGTATCGGTTTCACTATGAAATTATGAAACCAAACTTTGACTGTCGATTGCTTTACTCCGATACCGATAGTTTGCTTTACGAAATAGAAACCGAAAAGAATGCAGATTTTTACGAAATTTTGAAAAACAAATCCAACATTATTGACGAATTCGATTTCTCAAATTATCCCGAAAACCATCGCCTGTTTAACAAGCAAAACAAACTGACAGTTCTCAAATACAAAGATGAGTTCCCAACCGACACCATCACGGACTTCATTGCTTTAAAACCCAAGTTATACTCAATCGTCTCTCTAAGTGAGTGCTTTCAATTACTCATCAAAATTTGTTGAAAAAATTAGAATTTTTTTTTCAATTTGTCGACAAAAAAAATTGTAAAAACCAAAAGTTTTCGAGAAAAAAATATTTTCCAAAATTTGGGAAAATTTTTTTTTATGAAAATGTCGAAAAAAAAAATTTAGGAAAAATTTTTTTTTTTGAAAAAAAATTTGTCGAAAAAAAATTGGGAAAAAAAATTTTTTCGAAAAAAAATTTGTCGAAATTTTGTGAAAAAAAATTTCGAAAAAAAATTTGTTGAAAATTTGGGAAAAAGATTTGTCGAAAAAAAAATTTGGGAAAAAATTTTTTTTCGAAAAAAAATTTGTCGAAAATTTTGTGAAAAAAAATTTTTCGAAAAAAATTTGTCGAAAACTTGAGGAAAAATTTTTTTTCGAAAAAAAATTTCAATGTATTAACGATTAGTAATCATTTATTCATTTTATATAGATCATCGTAAGCTTTCAGCTAAAGGCATTTCCAGGGCAACTCAAAATCTTCTTACTCATCGGAAGTATGAAGAAACTCTTGAGATGGGTAGTCTCTATCGAGCTGAAAACACCAGAATTGCATCTGACCGTCATGTTCTGTATACTGTTCGTACGAATAAGATAGCATTGTCATCGTTCGACAATAAACGGTATATATTGGATGATGGTATTTCAACGTTGCCATATGGTTACATCGAGTCTTCAGAACCGCCTTCAAACGATAGTCGTGGTGGTAATAACAGCTCTACATTTCATGCCGATAGTGCAAACGATGCAACGTTAGATCGAGATAGTGATGATGATGACGATCTAGATGCATGGGTTGCTCATTTTGAAGACAATGACGCACCAATCGAATGGGATCAAGAGAACATACTAGATGGTATGTCGCAAGAACTTGATCGAACACAAATAGACTGGGATTATACGCAAGATGTGCAATACGAAAGTCAAGATAGCTACATTGACCCCAGCACAATTCAATCACATGTACATCGTTCATTGTTCGATCTTATGTCAACAGCCTCAAATGAAATAGGATTCCAGACTCCGGATCCTGGATTTGCAGGTCTCGATCAGATAAACGAGAGTGACCTTGACAGTGACGATATTGCCGATTTGAGTGCTGAAACTTCTGCAGAATCGTCCTCAGAATCGTCGGATAATTCTTTTCTTGATCGTGAAGCCGTTGAAGATGTGCCAACGCAACCAAAACGTTTTCGCAGGAAATAAGAAAAAAAAATTTGTTAATGTGATAGTGTGTAAAACATTGTGCAGTAAAGAGTAACAGCGTTTACATTCAATGGCCAAGCCAGAAATAATTTTGCTTCAAACGCTTCTTATCTAATATTGACTTTAAGACAAGTTTTATGTTTTAATGTGTACCAGTGTGCGTGTTAGAATTGGTGTTATATTTGAACCAAAAATTTACAAAATTCAATTTAACCTTGAAACGTATGTTTTCCGTTTAATTCTTCAACAGTTTCTTCCTGAAAGTACTTGACATAGACGTTTACAGAAACCAGTCTATAGTAATACATAAAAATTTCAAGCTGATTCTATACATATATTTCAAACATATTCGGTGCAGAAATCAAGCGTCTTTCATATACCATGCATGAAACTAATCGCTATAACCACTTTATATACCACTCCAATTTGGTGCATGAACAAAAAGAACGAAATACACCGTCTGGGCATTTGGACGATTTAGCTATCAACCTAACAAAAATTTACATTCAGGATCATTGGTTAAAAAAATTATACATTGGGATCAAACTTGTGGGATCATTATTTGGGATCATGAAAAATTTTACATGGGATCAGTACTTTTACATGGGATCTCAAAAATTTACGTTGGGATCTCAATACCCAATGATCCCTGTAGGGATCACCCCACCCCCAATCCCAGTGTAAATTAGCTATACTACTGACGTGATTATTTGACTAACCCCATCTATCAGTTCATCCACGTTTGGCATCTGATATTTATTATTTTTATACAGTTGTCTATTGATAGGTTTTGCGTCCAAGGCTAACTTAATAGAATTTTCTTTCTTAACTGTGATAACAATTGGAGCAATAAAACAATCGCTTGTGCACTTATCCAATTTTTCAATGTGTCCTTCCGCAAGTAGTTTATCTAACTCTGCTTGTACTTTATCCTGAATGTGTATAGGAATTCTCCTACCTTTTTCTTGGATCGGACATGAAGGATATTTAAATTTTATATTCACAGTATGAGTCTTTGACTCCCCTTGTCTATCAAAGAGATCTTTAAATTTACTATAGAATTTTTGCTTCCATTCTTCTGACCGCTCGCCCAGTAGCACGTCAAACCTGGATCTTCGTGTTGGAGCTGATTTTTGAGTAGTCTGAAAACCCAGTTTACTTTGAAGATCCAGATCTAGTATACATCGCATACGTCTTTCCGTGACTAACAGCATCGCTCCCAACACTTCCCAACCCGCCGAACGCACACTCGCTTTCAACGCTCCTAATATTAAAATAGGTCGTTTATTGTAATCCACAAACTGCGCGGACAGGTTCAGCTTCACTGCTGGAAAAAATTTTGAATTCGTAGGTCCTTCCAAAATTTGTTTTGTTGTCGCCCAATTCAGAAGTGATACTGGACTACCCGTGTCTATAGTCATATTCAAAATATGACTATCAATCTTCACTAAAGCCTTCAATGCTTTAACTTGATGAGACTTTGGATTCCTTCGAATCTCAATTTTCTCAATAGTGTCAATTTTTTCCGTAAACGCTTTCTTCCCATTGATCCTTCTTCGGACACATTCGCTAATACGCGTTTGTTGATGTATTTTTCAATTTTTGCAATGGAAGTGAAATCTTCCTCTAAAACCATTATCTCAAATTCGTCGCAAGAGTCAAAATTTTGTATTAAATTTTATTCCTCTTCCGAACTAGAATCTTCATTTGCGATTTCGTTAACTTGCTGTGATCTGCACATTTTTGCAAAATGATTAGGTTTGTTACAGTTCTTACACGAATTACCCATTGCCGGGCAATTTTTCAAATGGCCTTCTCCAAACACTCTACCACATCTCGTGCATTGTTTTTGATCTCCCTTAGATCCTGGAGTATTCTTGTTTTCATACTGCTTTCTTCTATTCTGATTTTCACTCTGTCGTTTAGAGTTATACCCCTTGTTTCCAATTGCCATAACCGGTTCTTGTTTTATTTTCTTTTGTGAATTTGAAAACAATCCTGAGTTGTTAGTACTCGTTGAAGACTTTTGAAATGCTTGAGTAGTTTCTTTACTCTGTTCGAATTTTATTGCACGCTTTAGAACTTCTTCGGGAGAAATTGTTTCAAAAGTTAATGTGTCTTGAAGAACAACATTTCTCATCCGGGAAATAAATAGATCTCTCACCAACTCTTCTTCCAGTCCACCCAACTTCGCCTTTGCTGCTTGTGCAGTCAATGCCGCATGAAAGGATTCGAGAGTTTCATTCGTTTCATGAGATCGTGTAAACAATTTGTATCTCTCATAAGTAATACATTTCGGCTTTTCAAATGAGATTTTGGCTAAACGCACTATTTCCCGAAAACCAAGTTTGGATATCTCTGTGTGAGAATTCTCTTGCATAAACTTTTTCTTCCCTTCTGCGCCCAAAGCGAGAAATAATCTTGATGTCAAACGTTTTCCAACTTCATGATAAAATACGTTGTGTCCTACTTTAGGTCCTCTCAAAACCCGCTCTTCGTTTTCTAGAGCCACTCTGTCCCGTGCCAATTTGTTCCGAGCTTCTCTCTCTGCTACTGCAGGCGCATCCTCGTTCGGCACTGGTGGTTCAGGAACTGGTAGAGGTTCTTCCAGGACAACTTTGGGTTCTTCTAACATTACTTCTGGATCCACGTTCTCTTTGACCGTAACAGCTAATAGGAACTGATCAAACCATGTTTCGAAATTCCACGGTGAATCTGAATTTGCAGAGGCCCAGAATACTGGGATTCCCATATCTGTCCTATTGTCTTGAGCTGTAAAACCGGATCCTGCTGGCTGCGCCATGTGATAACAGACAGAACCTCTGATGTTAATAATGAAAACAGACGTGGTTTCTAAGAGTTAATTTAATGGTTGAAACCGTATTGTTTTTCTTGTAGTCTTTTTCATCTGAGTCCAACTGTGCACCGAGCCAAAGTTCTGAGAGTCAATCTCTCTTTTTCTAACAATAAAGATCACGCATTATTGACCTTGATTTACATAATAAGATAATATAACTTATAGATAACAATATGAACAATTACGCCAAGGCCATAATATGGTTACTGCAAAGGTAGTAGCAGTTGCGGTACCACAAATATAACCCCTTTTATTGAATAAATACGAAGTGTTTTAAGGTTGCCACTCCGGCCGGAAATAAATCTGTAACTATTCTGTTTTTTAAGCTAATCGGCAAGCATGCTAATCTCGACGCCCATATTTGACCTTATCTGGTTCTTTTTTCTCTCCCCCTCATGAAAAAATTTCACATATGCAACTTTTGCTTTGTTCATGCAATCTGATTTTTACCACAAGCAAAGCGAAGTGTAGTATTACGAAGATTTTTTTTTCAATCTAAGTCGCAAATATAAGTGCTCATGGTGGCTTTTTGGTATATTTCAATTTATTAATATTTAATCCTTAGGCATAAGCAATTTGAAAGCATTTGTTGCTGCTTTGTTTTTTGGCTAGTGTAAAGTCCTGTTTGAAAGAAACAGGTATGATAAAAATATTTGGGCTTTGTTGTTATTAATTGATTTTTTTCTTTTTTTTCGCGTTTTTTTGCACAAATTTCAATTTTTCTCAAAAACAACTGCACCAATTTCCAAACACAAGATATCAGTGGAAAAACGGGCTGCTCTTCTACTTGCCAGCATATTTCGCTAGTCTCTTTAACTTTAAGTGTGATAAACAAAGGTATTACAATCGGGTAATAGACCTTTTCCCGTAAACAACTTTGCCCACAGGTTTTTCACTTCTTCTAGAGGGTCTTCAATTGTACAGCATCTTTCACCTTACAATAAAAAAAGTATTATCACTTAAGTAGTAGTTAGATCAAACCCGTTTCAGGTTGTAATTAACTTTACAAAAAACTGTTTATTTTTGTTAGGGTTCGTGGATTTCGTCCTAGTTTCTGTCGGTTCATTTTCTGTTTTCTTTAGACGCATTTTTTATTTGCTAGGTTTTCATTAGTTTATTTTTTAAAGCACGGTTTTTGTTGCATTTTTTTTTCGTTTCTTCAATATTTTAACAGTTTCACTTTATATCGAGTCGATTTATTCAATTTATTTTGCGTAAGCTTAAGGGCATAATATATATCTGTTTGGGATTTTGTGTTTCAATGGGATGGGTCGTAAAAACTTTTAACTTTTATGATGTTTTTTTACAACAAACTGGTTTTCGTTTCATTAGGTTTTGAATCGAACTTTCTCGCCTTCGATGCCGCTCGGTAAATGCTTTCTACTTCATAGCGTGTGTTAACGAACTTCATCCAATACAGATATGAATTTTTTGTAGCCGTTAATTTTCAACTTTCGGCAAGTTTTTTTTAGGGTTATTTTTTCCAACATAATTTTTCAGAATTTTTTTCTACTTCTGTCTTTTTTTCAATCACTATTTTATACCGCATTGTGATATGCATCGCAAGTGTTGCGAAGCCCCGCTTCGCCTCTGTGTTTTATTTTACCCAACGTTATACGGTCTTCGAAATTTTAAGTAGTGGGGTTTTTGACCTATTGTGTTGTGAATGTTGTCGTTTTTTCAATTTTTAAATACACAAATCTGAGAAGAGGGTTTCAATCGATAGAACAAACAACGGGAACCTCCCCTTTTCAAGCGGCGTTTCCTTAACTTCCGTAGAAACAAGTTATGGTCTCAAACAAGCTCATTATGTTATTTTGACATTTTGTTAATTTTTAAAACTTGCTGGCTTTTCTCAAAAACTACACACCGAAATCAGAGATTAAGGGTTAAATATGAAAAAAATCAGGTCAGTTATGCCAATTTTTACTGAGCAAGCAGATATTTCCTGCTTTTTGCGTTTTGAAAAAAAAATCCAATTTTTGATTTTTTCTGCTGCTTTTTTCGGAAACGTTTACTTCGTTTACATTAACAAACTTGCTGATTCTGAGGTTGATTGTTAATTCAAACTACCGCGGTCTTTAGATTTTGCTAGCGCAATCTTCCTATTTGTTTGATGAAAAGCTGATATGGACTTCAGAACAATCCATTTCTGTGAAATTTTTACCATTTTTGTTTTCGAAATTTCATCACTTTTCTCGAAATTTACTAGCTAAATCTGATATCAAAGGTTCAATCTGTAAATCTAGCTGGGCAACTAGTTTACTTCCAAGCGATCGTGGCGCGTATGCGAGGACGTGAGACTCAATCAACAGGTCGGAGACTCAAGTCTGGAACCTTGAAATAGTTTTTTTTGGTCGATTATTTGCTGCGTAGCATTGGCAATTTGATAGAAACTGTAGCTGCTCTATTGGTGGCTAGTGTTAGTAAAATTACTAGCGGATGTGGAGCGTATATGAGAACGTGATACTCCTAGTCTCACTAAGACTTGTTTCTCAGGGTGTTTTATTAATATTTCCTGATTGCCTGTTTTGCCTTTTTAGAGCTCCTTTTTTGTATTTTCCTGGCTTGTGTTTGGAAAACCCAAGTTTGCCTCTGTTTAATAACTGGAATGTGGAATATTTTGACCATTGCAATTAGTTTAATTGTTGTACATAAATTTGTAGAGTCACTCTTCAATCCATGAAAGGTAGGAATAGATCCTAATTTTTGGCTTCTATTTATCAGTTTTTTTCTACATCAAAACCAAATAATTCTCGAGTTTTTTTGAGATTATGAAATAAATTATTATGCTATTTAATGTTAATACATTCAAGCTTACTGCTATAGCTTCAAATCCTTTTCTTTTGCTGTACTAGTCAAAAGCAAGAATTTTTCTTTTCTTTTTTCTTTCTCTGCTGAGTCTTCTTTCATTTTTCTCACATAACTAAACACCATTAAAGACACGGTTGAAGCAAAAACCACGACGCCTCCCAAATACTGAAGTAAATTGTACTTTGAAGACTCATTTGGAAAGAGGATAAGGTCTGCTAATATTAAGACTGGCACTTTTACGGTCAAAATTAACGCTACAATTGGTGATTTTTCAAATTTATTGGCATAATATCGCAACGATTGATTTGCAATTGTC
This sequence comes from Symsagittifera roscoffensis, assembly GCF_963678635.1. Classification (NCBI taxonomy): domain Eukaryota; kingdom Metazoa; phylum Xenacoelomorpha; order Acoela; family Convolutidae; genus Symsagittifera; species Symsagittifera roscoffensis. The sequence goes on along the minus strand of NC_087063.1, from coordinate 68,706,176 downwards.
AAAATAGTCAGGGGTATCAGAAATAAAACATCTGTGAGGGTGAAACATCGAAGGTTTTCCATGAACATTTGACTGATGGCACCAACTATCAAGCAACCAACTCCTTGTGAAAAATTGGCGACGGACAGGGGTACAGGGATCGTTTTTCGGCTCATTTTCCGGAGAAGCACGTAATTTAAACTTGAATATAGAGGGCCGCAAAAGGCCAAACCGGTCCATAAATAATTCAATTTTATTTCATCGTCCGTTTGTCGCCAAAATTTTGATTTCACAATCGGCGGTTGAATAACAAGAACAGTCCCAAATAACGCACTGATACACAGAGCGAACTCGATAGGCTTAATGCACTCTTTTAGAAAGAGTGCACTCATAAAAACCGTGAATAGAGGCGACAACTCAGTGATGAGTGCATAAACTGAAAGTGGGATATTTCGTAGGCAAAAAATGAGGATAGCCATTCCGATTGATGTGATAGCGCTTCGTACCAAAATGATGTCCAAATTGTTTCGGAAAACCTGACGTAAGTTGCGCACTGTCAAAAGCTGGATAGCATTGAAAATAGAAGCCAAGGTCACGCCGCGGTGTATTAAGTAAACAGATGGTGATATGTTTGAACTCTGAAACGACAACTTTTGAAATTCTTAAGTTGAGAACCCAAACAATGATTTCTGGAAAACTCTAAGAATCATAAAAACCATTTTTCCGCAGGAGCTACCAAAAAGTTTATTTTTTTAAATTCTATCAGTTTCCATTAGAAGTTTTTTTCTAAAACAAATTTAAATTTTCATTTTCCGTGCAAGTTCGAGAAAAGTCATTTAATGTTTTTTTCTTTTTTTTAGCAAATTTTCCTTTTAAAAGCAAAGTTCGATACGTAAAAAAGATTCTTTGAGAAAAACAAATTCTTCTTACCTTGAATAGAAGACAAATTGCAGATATGGCAAAACAGGCTAATAAGGCTAAAATCTTCCCTCTCCATAATTTGGTGTCTGGTTTCGCTTTCAACGACTTGTCTTTAAAATTTCGTTCAAGTCTGATGCCAATTGCAGACATTATGACTTAGAGCTTGATGATCAACGTTTCTTAGTGAAATCAATTTTTTAGATTTTTTGCATATAAAACATTTCTCAAAAGTAAGAAGTAATTCACTGCTTTAATTTGGCCATTATTGATTTGATATCTTAAAAGAGCCTTTAATTTGACCATGTTTAAAAGAGTTTGTTCTCAATGTAATTTTTGCTAAAACTAAGTCGCTTCATGACAAGTTGTTTCATGAAAAAAAAAACTCAGGCAGTCGTGGTCAAGTGG